>NW_007378134.1:128656-130644 GCF_000475195.1 Diaphorina citri
CTGCCTTCTTAATGGGCTTTGGAAATTAATAAATCCCCCACATACAGAAGAATCCCACAAGAGACGTGCCGAGCGCAAAAATAACAATAATCTTGCATCCGCATTCATGACACATGGAAAACGCAAACAAAACAAAATCATGGATAGACAATGGAATCAGGAAGAATGACGATCAGGAAATGGCAAAAGAGAAGCGAGCTGGAAGAAACGAAGAGATAGTTGTTTATTTTCCTTTTGAAATTTCGAGTTTATTCTAGGAATTCCGAGAGACGGAATTCAATAATGACGTTTGTCAATTGGGTCGTATTAACAAAATTCCCTCCAAGGCTAAATAGTGAATAGAGACTCGTGTCAATAAAATTATTAATTTCTATATAGTTTGGCGATACTAATAACTAATAATGATAAAGTATTGCAAATCGGTCCAAATTTTCAAAATCGAGGAACGACTGGTTCCGCCTTGAATTTTGTCAGCAAAAAACTCTTTTTTCCTCCACTTTTAAGTCAGACCTGGGCGGGCTTAGTCTCTTATCCCAGACTCGTAAAGGTAGAGACAAAGTTCAATAATAATGTATGTCAATTGGGTCATATTTCAGGCTCTCTTTCAAGGCTGGAATGTCTGGAGCTGTTTTTCGCCCTATTTTTTGCCCGAAACAAATTTAACCTATATCTCCTTTGAACTGTATACTCCAACACTCTCCGACTTTAGGGCGCCCTATTTTTTGCCCGAAACAAATTTAACCTATATCTCCTTTGAACTGTATACTCCAACACTCTCCGACTTTAGGGTGTAGTGTCGTACTTAGGTCGAGTTTTACGTGGATTGTCTCAGGATTGAGTTCAATCCGAGGTTGACCTGGCTATACCTGGTACATGGAAATCCTCGTTTCATCTCAATCCCGAGTTGTTAAAACCCCGCTTTTAGTTCTTCGTGGACAAGAGGGGGAGTTGGATGCTCTAAAATCGGAATGAAATTCCATGACTTTTCCAGAAAATTTCCAGAAAATTAGGGGGCGGATGTACTTAAAAAATCAGTAAGATTACCCCTTCAGTTAAATAAAATATGCAATATGCAGAACGTCAATAATTATGATGGGGATTGCGCCGCAAGCCGTTTTTCGGAAATGTTTGATATTTAATTTGAATATTTTTAATTTTTGACCGGGTGGCAAATTCCATGACTTTTCCAGGGTTTCTTTAAATTTTCACGATTTTCCATGACTTTTTGGCCCATTTTCAGATTCCATGACTTTTCCAGGTTTTCCAGTTTTTCTAGGTCGCGTATAAACCCTGAGATAGGAAAAAGAGAAGAGATGGAGGAGGTAGAAAGGACGGAATAGGAAAAAGAAAAGAGATAGTCACGGTTAGTCCAGTGGTAACGCGCTTGCTTGCCATGCAGAAGGTCCCGGGTTCGAATCCCACCATCGACAAATAATGGCAGGATTCTCACTCAGAGAGTTCTTTAACTAAGATGGAAATCATCAAAATGGAATAACGATTGAAATTTGGCCACTAGACACAAACCGCCACCAGGTCGCAAATAGAAAAAAAGATGAATGGGAGGCAAGAGAGGAAATAAAAGAGAAACGGAGATACGAGAGAAAGAGGGAGAAAGGAATTAGGAGAAGAGAGAGAGAAGAGGAACGAAAAAGAGAGGAAAAAGGAGACAGCGAAACGGCGAGAAAGAATAGAAAGGAAGTTTAAGAGAAAGAGAGGAGACAGAAGGAAGAGAAGAGGGGAAACGAGGGTAAGAAGGAGAAGGGGAATGGGAGGAAAAAGGAAGAGGAGAAAGGAAGCTTAGGGAATAAAAGAGAGAGAGAAAGAGGCAGACAGAGAGAGAGAAAGAGACAGACAGACAGAGAGAAAGAGACAGACAGACACACAGAGAGAGAGAGAGAGAGAGAGAGAGAGAGAAAGAGACAGACAGAGAGAAAGAAAGAGAGAGAGAGGGGAGAGAAAGCGATATTTTTGTAGGTACTTTACGGACA
>NW_007378134.1:130705-140150 GCF_000475195.1 Diaphorina citri
AAAAAAAAAAACACACGACAAAACACGAACAGCAGCAATAATATAGAAAGGAAGCCAAGGGAAAGGGAGGAGATATACCAGAAGGAAAAGGGAACGGAGGAAACGAGAAGAACAGGAGGAGGAGGAGGAAAGAAACGGAGAAAGAGGGAAGGAAACGAGGGAGAAAGGGAAAACGAGAGAAGAAGGGGAGGGAGAAAAGCTCCAGAGAGTGTGTATGTCATAATATAAAAGCAAACCTAATATCGAACCATGAGGGAGAAACTCCAGTGCAACGTTGCCAACTGTCGAGCTTTTTGTTTTTTTCCTCCCTCTCTCGAACTCTCTCGTTTCTCTCAAGTCTGTTATTTTTTTACTTTTCGTTACACTATGTAGGGGGAACTTGCGAGGTAATCAAGTATTAAGATAGGTTCAAATTTTAGGAATTAATTAAAATCAGGCGGATCCGTATAATCTCGTAAGCAGCTAAAATGACTAGGATTCGAAAAAAAAGTAGAACGTAAGACAGAAATGTTGGGTACCTATGTCCTATGTGACTTTATGTCTAAAATATAAGGGGGGATCCAAGCTTCAACTTTTTCCATATTTTTTTTTTTTTTCTTTTTCCTTTAAAATATTATATATTAGATATTACATAGGTACATAATTATGTACCTTCAACCTACATACGGAAAACCCGGACGTCTGGAAACCCTAGTCCCGGGTTCGTTTCCCAGATTACAGACATCAGAAGAATAAAGCAAAGGTGTATTCTGACAAGTACTGAGGTATAGGTAATTGAAAGAAAGTAAATTTCACTTTTAAGTTTAAGTTTTAACTGGAAGATTTTTCATCCTGTTTGTCTGCCTGTTCATTTCTTTATGTCAACATATGTCATCTCATAGAATAGAGTATAGGTATAAATTTTAAAAGACGATTGAGATTCGACATTCAACTAAAGAAAGTTTGGTGAGATTTCGGGAATACTCAGATTCCCATCGTCAGACCAAGATCACGAGGGAGGTGTTGACTCTACGAGCGCTGGAGGGATCAGGGATAGGACTCTGACTCTCACTTCAACTCAACTCCAGCGCTCGTAGAGTCAACACCTGAATAATTTGACTTATGAATCTATGTAATTCAATAAAACTTCCTTTAAACTCAACTCAACTTCTTTTAAACTCAACTTATCTTTATTTTTTCCAATAATCTCCAAAACTTAAAATCTAAAAAATATAAAAATCAAAACAAACATTAAAATTATCCCGCTTCGACAACAGTTGCCACGTTCAAAGTTGACAAAATTTTGGAGACAAAAAACGGCACCAGATATCGAATATCGATCCTTGAAAGATTGAGTGACGTCAGCCAGCCTAGCCTAATTCGCTTGGTTGGTGTAGTGTCTGCCTTGTAACCTCTAGGTCGCGGTTCGCGGATTAGAATCCTGCAGTGACCAGTGACAATTCCCTTAAACAGGGAGCAGACCAGTCACTGCGGGACTTAAAGAGGGATCGCCAGATTGGTTCGCTTGGTTGGTAGCGCGTCTACCTAGCCCGCGGGTTTGATTCACGCCCGGGGCGGATTTCATCCTGAACGGAAAATGATCGTTCTCGGAACTGCTGGCTTTCTCTTATCCTGTCTTCCTTCTCGTACCTACATACCTACATAAGACTCATGAACCTGAGAAGGCGTCTCTTTTCCCTCCTTCCTCTTCTCTTTTCCTCTTTCCTCGTCATCCTCTCTCTCTCTTCCACCTTTGTTCTTCCTCCTCCTGCTTTTATTTGTCTTTCTTTTCTTTCTCCTCTTCGTCCTTCTTTTCTTTGTCCTCTTCGTCCTTCCTTTCTTTTCTTTCTCCTTCTTCTCCTCTTCTTTCTTCCTCCTCTTCTTTTACAATGTCCTCCCCATTTCCACTTCTTCCTTCTTCTCTTCCTCCTCTTCCTTTACAATCTCCCCTTTTTCCTTCTTTTCTTTCTCCTCTTCTTTCTTTTTCTTTCTCCACCTCCTTCTCTTCCTATGATTTCTCCACCTTCTCATTCTCCTCATCTCGTGATAATGCTCAACACAATTTAAATTCCTTCCTTATTACGCAGTAGGTGCGAGGTAGGTCACCTTCCCTCACCTGGAAAGAGCAGTTGGAGGAGAAGAGAAGGATGACGAGGAAGAAGAAGAAGGAGGAGGAAGGAGAAGAAGAAGAAGGAGGAGGAAGGAGAAGAAGAAGGAGGAGGAAGAAGGAGAAAGAAAGAAGAAGAAAAAGAAAAAGATGACGACGAAAAAGAAAGAAGAAGAAAAAGAAAGAAGAAGAAGAAAAAGAAAGAAGAAGAAGAAAAAGAAGAAGAAGAAGAAGATGACAAAAAAGAAAGAAGAAGAAGGAGGAGGAGGAAGAAGGAGGTCATACCTTACACTGTTGAAAAGCTACAAGCAAGAGTTCATGCGAGCAAAAAAAAAAGGATGGAAAATCGAAGGTGAGATTGATAGAGGAGAGAGAAGGGAGAGGAAGAGAGAGAGAGAGAGAGAGAGAGAGAGAGAGGAGGAGGAGGAAGAAGAAGAAGGAGGAGGAGGAAGAAGAAGAAGAAGGAGGAGGAAGAAGAAGGAGAAAGAAAGAAGAAGAAGATGACGAAAAAGAAAGAGGAGGAGGAGGAGGAAAAAGGAGAGTAAGGAACAAATTTTAATGTCCTCCCCCTGCCAGTTCTCGAACCCCGGTCTCTAGGGTGCCATTTCTGTGTATGTGTGTGAGGGAGGAGTAACAAGACTTTCAATGTATTTTTAGTCCGTCCTTCCTTTATTATTACAATAGTAATAAAAAAAAATATAAGGGACGGACTATTGTATTCGCCTCGGTGTCGTCTGTCGGTCGGTCGGTCGGTCTGTCTGTCCCCATAGAAGGACTTATCCAAATCTAGTCTGTTCCTCTCCCTGTCTTGTCCCATTTCTTTATTTATACTCACTCTTACTTCCCTTGCCAACTTGAAATTGTTTCCTCTCTTCCTTTTTCTCATTTTCTCTCTATTCTCTTCCTTCTACAACAAATTTTCTTCTTCTCCTTCTCTTTCCTTTTCTCTTGTCTCCTGTTTTTCTTCCTCTTCTCTTTCCTCTTCCTCTCTTCCCTTTTTCTGTTGTTTCCTCTCCTCTCTCTTCTGTTCTCTTCCATTTCTCTCTCCTCTCTCTTCTGTTCTCTGTCATCTTAAAAGAGCAGTTGGAGGAGAAGAAAAGGATGACGAGGAAGAAGGAGAAGGAAGAAGGAGAAGAAGAAGGAGGAGGAGGAAGAAGGAGAAAGAAAGAAAAAGAAAAAGATGACGACGAAAAAGAAAGAAGAAGAAGAAGAAGAAGAAAGAGGAGGAGGAAGAAGGAGAAAGAAAGAAGAAGATGACGACGAAATTCTTTTTCGAAGGAGGAGGAGGAGGAAGAAGGAGAAGAAGAAGAAGAAGGAGGAGGATGAGGAGGAAGAAGAAGGAGGAGGAGGAAGAAGAAGAAGAAGGAGAGAGAAAGCAGAAGAAAAAGAAGAAGATGAAAAAGAAAGAAGAAGAAAGAGGAGGAGGAAAAAGGAGAGTAAGGAACAAATTTTAATGTCCTCCCCCTGCCAGTTCTCGAACCCCGGTCTCTAGGGTGCCATTTCTGAATTCAACCGTGACTAATGAGTAGCCTTTTAACCTGCTGACCTTTGCTTGAGCTTATTTATGATATTTAGTCCTTTTTATCCTCTGTTCCTCTCCCTGTCTTGTCCCATTACTTCCCTTGCCAACTTGAAATTGTTTCCTCTCTTCCTTTTTCTCATTTTCTCTCTGTTCTCTTCCTTCTACAACAAATTTTCTTCTTCTCCTTCTCTTTCCTTTTCTCTTGTCTCCTGTTTTTCTTCCTCTTCCTCTCTTCCTCTCTTCCCTTTTTCTGTTGTTTCCTCTCCTCTCTCTTCTGTTCTCTTCCATTTCTCTCTCCTCTCTCTCTTTGTCTCTCTTTCTCTTTGTCTCTCTTCCTATCTTCTTGCCAAGCTAGGTAACTCTCCCTCTCTCTCTCTCTCCCTTTCTCTCTCTCTTTCTCTCTCTCTCTCTATCTTCTTGCCAGGCTAGGTAACGGTCTTCCCTTTAAGAGCTGTCACTAGTATCAGGACCGTATATGGGGGCCCCTCGGGCTTTTTTTGCTCCAAATTTGGTATTTTGGGGGCTGCGAGGGTTAGATCAGTGCCGGGGAGTGGGGGTTAGATATACCCCAGTGATTTGGAATTAATTAAATGAAAAATGCTTTCCTTGTGCGTACATAGGTAGGTAAATATAAATATAGGTACCATATACAACCTTAAATACCTACATTATATACAACTTTAAATACCTATACATTTTATATAACCTTACATACCTATGTACATAAAGCAGTTAGACGGGAATATACGTTTAAATTCCCCTCCCTCGATCTTTCTGTCCTTTTCTCTTTTTTTATTTACTTTCTATTACATGATGTATGTGGGAATTACATTATGTATTTATAAGAATGTGTGCTATGTGCATAAATTAGAAGGTGGTGGAATTTGTCAAAGTTTTCAAAATCGGGAAATGGGTGGAAATGCCCTTTTAAATACGATTTAGAAGCTCCTTGTTGTTGTTTGTTTTTTATGTGATTTTTAACCCATCAAAAAAAAAAAAAAAAAAAAAAAAAAAAAAAAACCCTTGTGGATTTCTCCTTTAGTACATTTCTACAATTTGGTGGATGTGTCTATTTCTCTTATGCACATTGTAGGTACAAATTTGTTGTTGGTCCTCTATAGGTATTTCTCTCTTGTATGTACAATTTGTAATATTTGTATGTACATTTGTAATACAAATTAGTGTTTGTGTCCATCTATTTTTCTCAAAATTGGTAGGTATGTCTATTTCTCCAGTTCTGTACATAATAGTGGATGTGCCAGGTGCCACTTTTGTGTTGTCACTTTCTTCTTCCTCCTCTTCTTTTCCATTTTCTTCTTCTTTCTCCACTACTTCTTCTTCTCACTCTTCTTTGTGTTTATTGCCTTCGTTTTTTATTGTCTCCAAGGTCTACATTATGCCTGCACCATATTTTTCTTCCTTTCACTAGGTAAACTGCTTTCTCCACAGCCTTTTTGCAAAAAAAAAAAAGTTCCTTGGGCACAAATCCCAAACGCTGCCAGCTGGAACAATATTTCACACATGCTCGTATTTCCGGTAGCCCCTAGGGGCTAAAGGGCCTAATGGTGGCCTTTTTGACGCGTCCCCACCACCCCGCCCCGCGCCGGGCCCCGTTTTTTTAATGCTATGGCCGTGTCCCCCTTTTAGCCCCCTCCCCTTGTTTGCATAATCTTCAAGAATTTATGAGAGAATATTTTATTACTTTCCCTGTTTTCTCCCTCTTTTTCCCCATTTCTTCTGTCCTATATTTCTCCCTTCTTGTGCCCTATGAGAAACTAGATAGGGGAGACGTATATTATTAAAGGCCCTTTACCTTTGACTTGTTTTTCCTTAGCCCCCCCTTCCCCTTTCCTTCTTGGCTCGTATTTTTTTACTCGGTTTGTGTTATTATTCTTTTTTTATATAAGGAATATTTTTTTGGTATTTTTCCAAACGAAAGGAAAAAGATAAAAATAACAGTTTTCTTTTTTTAATTTTAAAAAGTTTAGAAAAAAATGGAGAGCACCATTACGAGCGAAAAGAGGAGAGGGGGGAAAAAGAGGGTGGGGGAAGGATACGGTTACGCAATATTACGTGACCTGGGCCCGGGGGGGGAATCCCACACCCTTTCTTACCCCTCCACCTAAATCTCCCCATCCCCCCCTAAATTCTTTACCAAAATGGTTTACTGTAGCTTTGTATGGAAAAGACTTCCTATGCAGATAATAGGTATGAATAAAAGTATAAGAAGTACGCAAAAAGGCATAGATACCCAAATACAACACATGTACACATGGTATAGTATTCTTATGGTTATGAAATGGTACATATTATGCAGCAGGACCAACCTCAGTGGTGTAGTGGTTAGCACGGTGGACTCTGGATCTGGAGGTTGGTGGTTCGAGTCCAAGTCAAGTCATTAAATTGAGCATAGGTATGAATAAAAGTATAAAAAGTACACAAAAAGGCATAGATACCCAAACACAACACATGTACACATGGTATATAGTATTCTTATGCTTATGAGATGGTACATATTATGCAGTAGGACCAACCTCAGTGGTGTAGTCGTTAGCACGGTAGACTCTGGATCTGGAGGTTGGTGGTTCGAGTCCAAGTCAAGTCATTAAATTGAGCGTAGTTTATCAAGCGAGGAAGGACATTTGTGACAAGCATTCAATGCTCAACACAATTTTAATCCATTCCTTATTACTGAGTAGGTGCGAGGAAGGTCACCTTCCCTCACCTGGAAAGAGCAGTTGGAGGAGAAGAAAAGGATGACGAGGAAGAAGAAGAAGGAGAAGGAAGAAGGAGAAGAAGGAGGAGGAAGAAGGAGAAAGAAAAAGAAAAACATGACGACGAAAAAGAAAGAAGAAGAAAAAGAAAGAAGAAGAAGATGACGAAAAAGAAAGAAGAAGAAGGAGGAGGAGGAAGAAGGAGAAGAAGAAGGAGGAGGAAGAAGGAGAAGAAGGAGGAGGAGGAGGAGGAGGAGGAGGAGGAAGAAGAAGAAGAAGGAGGAGGAGGAAGAAGAAGGAGGAGGAGGAGGAAGAAGAAGGAGAAAGAAAGAAGAAGGAGAAAGAAAGAAGAAGAAAAAGAAGAAGATGACGAAAAAGAAAGAAGAAGAAAGAGGAGGAGGAAAAAGGAGAGTAAGGAACAAATTTTAATGTCCTCCCCCTGCCAGTTCTCGAACCCCGTTGCTTATGTAAATGTATGTATTATAGTATTTATGTAAATGTATAATGGTCTTTATGTACCTACATATGTACGAGTATGTACCTACCTATATGTAATTTACATTAATATCAACTTATGATAGTTGGTAAGGTGGTCGTAAAAGCTACTTACATAACAGAGCTCGTAACAGAATCTTTAGAGCCGAACTGAGACCTTGGAGACTGAGGTTTAAGGAGTTTGTATTAGGGCCTTTATAATCGAAATTTTGTACATTAGTTTTTCAGTGATTTGTAGCACTTTCTAGTACTACAGCTATTACACTTTGTAGGTCCGGATATGTCCTACCTCCACCACATAATATATACTCTTACCCTATGAAAACCCTACATAAAAAGAATGGAAATAGAGATACATATATGTATACGTAGAATTCAGTACAATCTACAAATCCATTACCCTAGAGCCTAGGATGTATATTAGGCAGGGCAGGAGCTCGGCAATAAAAGTGTTGACATTCTACCCCGATATTATCATGCGAAGTCGTTTGGCGAACGTCAAAAGCATTCGATACTATCGTGCGAAACAGAGCTGTTCGGCGAACATCAAAAACAAAAATCAAATCTCAAATTCTTTGTGGTAAAGCGGAGCTTTTTCACAATTTTTGTGGATATCAAAACATTACTAAGTGCCTCCTTTGCAATCAATTTCCATATTTCAATACACTGGTAATACTGTCGCCACTGGTCGCTACTCGGATTAAGTAGCTACTCAATTGTCCTCACGAGGCTGAGTGCACCCCGAACTCCAAGCACAGAGCCGAAAAAACCTCGGCCCCTCCGGGAATCGAACCCGGGCCTCCTGCTAGCAAGCTTAGTGTGATACCCACTTGGCCAAGGAGGTTGCTTCAAAAATGATGGGTTGACGAACATATTGAAATACACGTGCAACTGTAACGAAAGCGGGCCACCCACGTTCAGTTTTGCGTGCATTGAACTTTTTCTGCCACACAAAAGCTGCCTGTCATGCCAAAATGAACGTAAGTGGTCGGCCTAAGCAAACGTGGATTTCAGAAATCACTTTTCGGAAAATAACTGAGCAAAGTACAATGTTTTGCTGTCTTTTTCAACGACCATTTGGAACTACTAGGTATAGTTGGGATCCGGATTTTTTGTAGTCCTTCTTAAACTAACAAACAACTGGAA
Source organism: Diaphorina citri (assembly GCF_000475195.1). Classification (NCBI taxonomy): domain Eukaryota; kingdom Metazoa; phylum Arthropoda; class Insecta; order Hemiptera; family Psyllidae; genus Diaphorina; species Diaphorina citri. The sequence continues at coordinate 138,669 of NW_007378134.1, forward strand.
CAACGTATATTTTTGATAAAGTCAAAATTAACTAAATACTCGTATGTACCTTCATATTATGTCCAGTTTGTCCAGTCTAACTTTCTGAGCATTTGAAACACGCTCTGTCTTTTCCAAGAATTTCACGAAATATTCTATTTGTATAAAGTTTTATTAAATGAGATATTCTATTTGTTCTAAAATGTTTACACTCCAACTATGTATGTGTAATCAACTTGTGTGCTCGTATGTACCCTATTCGCATGTAGAAATGAGCTGGGTCAAAGCAGTTTTCTCGTGTGTCTCATGTCCTTGGAGCTTTTATTGGTTTGCCTTTTGATTTCGAAATACCAAGATTTTTCTTTCCTTCTGTCTCCCTCCCTTATCTCTTCCTCCCCCTCATTCTTCTCTCTCTCTTCTCTGATTTATACTCTCACCCAGTCTTTTTCTTATTTTGCTCCATAATTCTCTTGGTCCCTGTTTTTTCCTCTCTCCGTTCCTTCTTCCCTCTCTCCGTACCTCTCTTTCTCTCCCTCTCTCCCTCTCCTTATTTTAGTCTCCTATGATTTTTTTTAATTAAATGAAAAATGCTTTCCTTGTGCTCCGTACGTAGGTAGGTAACTATACATATACCATATACAACCTTAAATACCTACATTATATACAACTTTAAATACATTTTATATACCCTTAAATACCTGTGTACATATAAAGCAATTAGACGGGAATATACGTTTAAATTCCCCTCCCTCGATCTTTCTGTCCTTTTCTCTTTTTTTATTTACTTTCTATTACATGATGTATGATTTAATACCTGTGTACATAAAGCTGTTAGACGGGAATATACGTTTAAATTCCCCTCCCTCGATCTTTCTGTCCTTTTCTCTTTTTTTATTTACTTTCTATTACATGATGTATACATTTTTTGTAGTCCTTCTTAAACTAACAAAAAACTGGAACAACGTATATTTTTGATAAAGTCAAAATTAACTAAATACTCGTATGTACCTTCATATTATGTCCAGTTTGTCCAGTCTAATTTGTTATCTCTCTCTTTCCCTCCCATTTCTTCCTCTCTCCCGCTCTCTCTTTCCCTCCCACTTCCCTCTCTCTCTCTCTTCTGCTCCTTCCCAACTCACTATTCCTAACTCTCTCTCTCCATTTCGCTCTCTTTCTTATCCCTCAAGCTTTTCTCTCTTCCCTTCCCATCTCTATCTCCCTCTCTCTCTCTCTCTCTCTCTCTCTCTCTGCCTTCCCCTATCCCTTGTTCTACCTCCTCAATAGGTTGAAAAAACATACTCGTATCTCCATTAAGACTTTAGTTCCTTTGTAGGTTTCAAAATATGTAGCAAGTGTGCTAAAAGTTATAAAACTTTGTACTTACCTACTTCATTTCACTATGCGGATTTCTTAAAACTTCAAACAAGATTCTTCAGAGCTTCAAAAAGAGCTCTCTCTCTCTCTCTCTCTCTCTCTCTCTCTCCATATTATGGGTCAGTCTCT
>NW_007378134.1:140163-150259 GCF_000475195.1 Diaphorina citri
CTCTCTCTCTCTCTCTCTCTCTCTCTCTCCATATTCTGGGTCAGTCTCTCTCTATGTTTCCTTTTCTCTCTTTCCCCTTCTCCCCACTATCTCCGTCTGTCTCTTTCTCCTCCTCCTCTCTCCTTTCCGCTTACTTTTTCTCCCTCATTCTCTCGTCCTCCCTCTCTCCTTTTAAGTCTCTCCCTCCCTCCCTGTCCATTTCTCCTCTGTTTCATAATACTCTCTCTTCTTTTTTCGTTCTTTCTCTGTTCTATATTCATCTTCCTTTTGTCTCTCCTTTTTCTTCCTACACATCTAATCTTTCACTTTAATCCGTTCTCTCTCTCTCTCTTTCTTTCTTTGTCATTTCTCTCTGTTGCACTCTTGTCTTAGTATCCCTCTCTTCATCTTTCGTCTCTCTCTCTCTCTCTCCCTCTCTCCCTCCCTCCCTCCCTCTTCTTACCATTTCTCTCTGTCGCACTCATGTCTTGGAATTCTCATACATTTTTATTATTCCCGGCTAAAACAATCTTCATTAGAACACCCAGTTTAGTTACTCCAAGCCTGCCTTGTAAGCGCTAGATAGCGGGTTTGTTTCTCGCCTGGAGCGAACTTTCTGCAAACACAAATGAAGTTTGTTCTCGGAACGGCTGGCTCTCTCTTATCCGTGATGTTCACATCAGATTTTTTTTTTTTTCTTTTTAGAATGTGAGCTATCCTAACTACCGTAGTTACCTAGCTATTAGAGGGGAGGTAGTTACCTTACTTACTGGGAAGAGGGGAGGTATAAGTTACCTTACTGGTAGAGGGAGGGAAGGTTTGGTGGTCACACGAGAGGGCAGTGTGGGGGGGGAGTCGTAAATCTCTACTAAGCTTGACCCATTTTTTACGTTTTCTCCCTCCCCTCCTCTTCTCTTTTCCCCTTCTTTTTCTCTATATCTGTCTCTCTCCCTCTCTTTCTCTTTTTCTTTCTCTCCTTGTCTCTCTCTCGCCCCTCTCCCTCTATCTCTCTCCTTTTTATCCTTCTGTCTCTCTTTCTCTCTTCCCTCTGTTTCTTTTGTGATCTTTCTTTCTCTCTCCGTTCTGTTTTTCTCTTTATCTCTTATCTTTCTCTCTCTCTCCTTTTTTCTATCCTTCTCTCTGCCTCCCTCTCTCTCCCCTCCTTTCTCCTTTTCTCTCCTCCCTCCCCCCTCTCTATCTCTCCTCCTCTTCTCCCTTCTCCTCTCGTTTTTCTCTAAAAGTGCTGAATTCGAAAAAATACTTCAATTAAAAAACATCAGGGTTGTGTCATTAATACTCGTACATCCTCCACGTGCAATGGATTGGATTAAAAGAACACTTAGTTTAGTTACTCCAAGCCTGCCTTGTAAGCGCAAGATAGCGGGTTTGTTTCTCGCCCGGAGCGAACTTTCTGCAAACACAAATGAAGTTTGTTCTCGGAACGGCTGGCTTTCTCTTATCCCGTCTTCTCTCGCTTTCGGGACGATAAGACCTCTTGGGTCGAGTCATACCACCGTGGATTGTCTCAGGATTGAGATCAATCCGAGGTTGACCTGGGTGTTAAGTATAAGTATAAGGAAATCCTTGTTCCTTCTCAATCCCAAGTTGGTAAATCCCAGCAAAAAAAAAACAACAACAACAACAACAACAACCACAGTAGCTACTATTTTTTCTTTGTCAATTCTCATAACTAAGGGGACTGCGGTTCGAATCCCACCGGTGGTAAACAAAAGAAAAAATCCCACTACCTAGGTACTACTGGTCGAAAATTTTGTACCTTATGAGGTAAATTTGATATCCCTAGCTCCCGGACTATAATATTTAAGTTCAATATTCTGACCTCCTGAAGGAAGTCACCCTTCTCCTGGGTGAGTTAAGTGACTGAAGTTCAGTCACCGACCTACTAGTACAGTCGAACCTGTTTAATTGGGACCCGTCTTAATGGAAAACCTGAATAAACGGGAAAAATTCGTAGCTCTTTCATTTGTACCTGAAATTAGAAAACACTTTTGTAGGTAATTGGGAAACCTAGATATAAAAGCGGGAAAAATCCAGTCCCTTGAATTTCCAATCAGACAGGCTGGACTGTGTTATATTAAGGTGCGTGGTAGCGCTCCGCCCAGCCAAGTCAAGAAAGTTTGATTCGTATTTTCATTATTCAAACATTTCTTTTCCCCTAATAACCTACCGTGTTTATGTTCACGACTTCCTGTCTCTCCGCTTTGGACACACCCTATGTCTGCGGTGAAAGTTATGACCGCGACGCTCCGGGAATGTTGTACCTTGTACAACACAAGATACAGACGGTTCAAAAAACTCTTTAGCATTTTTATATTATATTTTTTTCGAACTATTGTGTGTTCTTTCTCTCGGAATGGAAAGTAGAAACGAAGGAGAAAAAAAAATCGACAAAGGGAAGAAGAAAAAGGAGGAGGAGAGGGAGGGAAAGAGATAAAAAGAGAGAGAGAGAGAGAGAGGGAGGAAGAGAGAATGAAATGAAAAGAGAACCATAATGGCCGAAGGGGGAGAGATTGAAAATGCTTCTTCTTTTTATTATTATTATCATTATTGTTACAGAGAACGAAAGAAAAGTAATAATGAATCAAATCAGTCGAGGATCTTATCTCCCTCCCCCCCTCTTTCTCTCTCTCTCTCACCTATTTTATTTTTCTCACTCTCTTTATCTCTCCCTTCCCTTCATTTCCTCTATCCTTATTAATAGTTAAGGTTCCTCTCTCTGTCCCAATATCTATTCCTTTCCTATTTCTTTTTTCTTCTTCTCCTTCCTTACTTATAGTTAAAGTCTCTCTCTTTCCCCTTTCCTCCGTCCTAGCTCCATTCTTCTCCCATCTTCTTTTCTCTCCCTCCTTTAGGGGAAGGGCGAGAGCCCTTCTCTTCTATCTCTTCTCCCTTCTTTCTTCCTCTTGTCCCTACTTATAGATAGGTAAGTCTCTCTCGCCCTCCCTATCTCTGTTCCTAACTCACTTTTCTCACTTTGTGCTACTGAAAGTACTCCGAAGTTGAAGCCTAAAGCCATCATACCGTTCTCTTTGTTTCCAAGATCTCACGGGGCTGAGTGCCCCCTCCAATCATCCTCACAAGGCTAAGTGCACCCCAAATTATCTTCACGAGGCTGAGTGCACCCCAAATATCCTCACGAGCTTGAGTGCACCCCAAACTAATAATGATTTTTTTCCTCTGTTTTCAGGAGGAGAAGCATATCTTGCTCATCATCTTCCCCTCCCACCCCTCCGACCAATATGAGTAACATTTCCTCTAGTAGTTCCAACGGTCCGGGGGGGCACAAAGTGAGTATAAACTCAGTTTAAGTTTTAATCTAGGCTGCGATTGGCTAAAATTTTTGAAATTCAACCAATCAGATTGCTTAATCCAAGAGTTACAATTAAACCGAGTTTAAATTCACTTTGTGGCCCCCGACCTTAGATTACTAACGTAGGACTGAGAAGTCCCTTCTTGTCAGCAGTTTGAAATAATTCTATTGGTACAAAGGGGTGGTGGGAAAATAGAACAGAATATACCTACCCTGTTTATCCTGCTGTAATAGGACTGAAAAGTCTCTTTACCCCCCGCAATGGAACCAAGGTCTTATAGTTTTACAGTTTTGTCAGCTCCCATGGTGTAGTGGTCACTGCGCTTGTCTTGAACGCGGGAGACCCGGGTTCGATTCCCGGGGGAGCATGCTACGACACGACCACAAAAAAACGGCTTATTTCGATTTCAAATATTTTAAAGCTACCTCATTGACAAACGCGTTGGACTTTGGATCTGGAGGCTGGTGGTTCGAATCCAAGTCAAGTCATAAAATTTATCTAGGTGTAATGTAAATGTAATAATTGGGGAACAATATTTGTGACAAGCATTTAAGTATGCTTAACACAATTCAAAATTCCTTATTTGAAAGTTAGAACTCAAAACCCAGTTCGATTGTTCAACTAATTTCCCTCCTATATTTATTTCAGTCGTTCATACAAGCGTTCCGTGCTGAGTCAGGAGCCAATCAAAGAGCAGCTGGATCATATTGAAGATCATCGGCCATTCTTCACCTACTGGATTACCACGGTTCAAATCATCATCCTCTGTCTGTCTATATTTGCCTACGGGCTTGGACCCTTCGGATTCAATTCTTTTCAGTGGACTACTCAGTGAGTCATACCCTAACTCCTTATGCCTATAGGGAGTTGAAGAGTACCTTACATATTTTGGAAAATTAGGATATGACTCACAAGTTGCCCAGTGAAAAGAGCCGTTCTTTTTAACAACTCACTCACTCTTTATACATCTCTAATATAGGTCATTGACCCGAAATCTTACTTATTGTGAACTATATTTTATTGTTTATCTAGCTCCCGTAGTGTTTTTCTTATTCTTGTTTATTTCTCGTTTACTCTGTTCTTATTTTCCGCATTTTATGTGTTTTTGAAGATTTTTTTTATGTTCCTTTTATTTTATATCTTGTAGTTGACTGTGCTCATTTTCAATCGTTTATTTTGCGTCCAAACATTTTATAGTTCTTTTTCACAACTCACTCACTTTTTATGTACATCTCTAATATAGGTCATTGACCCCAAATCTTCCTTATTGTGAACTATATTTTATTGTTTATCTAGCTCCCGTAGTGTTTTTCTTATTCCTGTTTATTTCTCGTTTACTCTGTTCTTATTTTCCGCATTTTATGTGTTTTCGAATTTATGTTCCTTTTATTTTATATCTTGTAGTTGACTGTGCTCATTTTCAATCGTTTATTTTGCGTCCAAACATTTTATATTTCTTCCTCTAATCTGGTTTTCTTTAGCCTTAGGAAATGTATTTCTTTGATTATTTTTCCGTTCTTTTTTTTTACTCTCTCCCTTTCCTCCCTCTCTCTTTATCCAATTCATGTTTCTTCTTATTATTTCCTCCCTCTCTCTCTCTCCCTCTCCCCTCCTCCTCTCTCTCTACTCTTTCCCCTCCCTCTCTTCTTTTCATTCTCCCCTACCCTCCCCTCTCTTTTCTCTCTTCTTCTCCTTTTCATTATACCCCTTCCTTCCATTTTGGGTGGGTTCATGGGTTCAATCCCAGCCGATGTATGGATTTTTATCCTCAATGTAATTTGAGAATTTGACCACAATAATAGTAGTAGCCTACTGCTGGAGTTTCAGTCCTATGCGAGAAGTATAAATAAGCATTATTATTATTCCTCTCTCCCTCCTTGTCTCTGTCTTTCTTTCCTCCAGTTCTCCTCTTCTCCATTTCTTTCTCCCCCTCCTCTCCCTCTTCTCTCCGTCCAATTATCTCTCCAATATCTTCTCTTCCTTAATATTGTGTATTCTTCTCTCCCTCCATTTTGTTTATTTCTAATATTCTGTTTCCGGCCCTGTTTTCAGAAAACCATTTCTACATGGAAAAAATGGTCACCCCGTGAGTCCGGCCCTGGTGGGAGAATATCAGGCTCGGTGTGTGGTCTAGACCCTAAGTAAGTATTTGAACTTTATTTGTTCAGAATTTAGTTCGCATCGGGCGGGAATCGAACTCGCGATTTGGCGCCTAAAAGGCAGGCGCGCAAGTCCTTAAGCTAATTAGGCTGATTGATGGCTTTAAGTTAATATTGTTCATTTATTTTTTATTTATTTTTATTTATTATTTTTTTTACAAATTTACGGATTGAAAAAGAAAAAATCCATTTTTACAAATTACAGAGACTAATAGGGTACTTAGAACTAACTCTCTCCCTTTCCTCCCTCTCTCTTTATCCAATTCATGTTTCTTCTTATTATTTCCTCCCCCCTCTCTCTCTCTCTCCTAATTCTCTTTCTTTCTCTCCCTCTCTTCTTTTCATTCTCCCCTACCCTACCCTCTCTTTTCTCTCTTCTTCTCCTTTTCATTATACCCCTTCCTTCCTTTTTGGGTGAGTTCATGGGTTCAATCCCAGCCGATGTATGGAATTTTATCCTCAATGTAATTTGAGAATTTGACCACAATAATAGTAGTAGCTTACTGCTGGAGTTTCAGTCCTATGCGAGAAGTATAAATAAGCATTATTATTATTATTATTTCTCTCTCCCTCCTTGTCTCTGTCTTTCTTTTCCTCCAGTTCTCCTCTTCTCCATTTCTTTCTCCCCCTCCCCCTCCTCTCCCTCTTCTCTCCGTCCAATTATCTCTCCAATATCTTCTCTTCCTGAATATTGTGTATTCTTCTCTCCCTCCATTTTATTTATTTCTGATATTCTGTTTCCGGCCCTGTTTTCAGAAAACCATTTCTACATGGAAAAAATGGTCACCCCGTGAGTCCGGACCTGGTGGGAGAATATCAGGCTCGGTGTGTGGTCTAGACCCTAAGTAAGTATTTGAACTTTATTTGTTTAGAATTTAGTTCGCATCGGGCGGGAATCGAACTCGCGATTTGGCGCCTAAAGGGCAGGCGCGCAAGTCCTTAAGCTAATTAGGCTGATTGATGGCTTTAAGTTAATATTGTTTATTTATTTTATTTTTTTTTTACAAATTTACGGATTGAAAAAGAAAAAATCCATTTTTACAAATTACAGAGACTAATAGGGTACTTAGAACTAAGCTTGGCATAATGGGACTTTTTAGTCTTAGCCGACAGTATAAATAAGGTAATTTCAATGGGGTAGGTATTTATTAACAATTTTGTTCTTTTGTATCTAAATTTTGCCCCTTTTTCATTGTTTTATACGGAATGTCAATTATTTTAACTAACGTCGGTCCCAATTAGTTGAAATAATCGAGGTTCTACTGTGTTTTAATGTTCTTAGTATATATAAAAAAAACTTATTCAAACCACATCTATTTTTCTCAGGTTCTGTGAGGCCCCGGCCTCTATACAGCCGTATGGCTTTCTCCTACCCTGTCTTTTCTCTCTCTTCCATTTCGGGACGATGAGACCTTAGCAATTGCAGTTCCCTCTATCAAAACTCTACCTACAATATTATGGGGGAACTTTGAACTACATCTTTCTGACTTCACGTGATGGTAATGTGTTTAATACTTACCTCTTCTCACCAACCTCAGTGGTGCAGTGCTTAGCACATTGGACTTTGAATTTGGAGGTTGGTGGTTCGAGTCCAAGTGAAGGCACAAAATTTAGCGTAGTACATTAAGCGGAGAACGACATTTGTGACAATGACATGCATTTATGCTTAACACAATTAAAATTCTTTTTACTTACCTCTTCTCCATTCCAGACATTGCACAAGAAAAAGTCTCGGGCCAAGCGGTCAGCCAGCACGAGTGCGGTGCCGAGCGGCGGACCCTGTAACAAATGGCTCCGGCCGTGCGGTCAGGAGGACCCGGGTGTTCATGAAGACGATGTTTTCTTTGACGATATCATACAGGGTGACCTAGGACTCAACTTTGGCGGGTCCGCGGCTGACGACAAGGATGTGACGCAGACTGATGGTCATTCACGCGACACCCGGTATGTTTAGTAGACGGGACGATAAGGCCTTAGTAATTGCAGTTCCCTCTATCAAAACTCTACCTTCAATATTATGGGGAAACTTTGAACTACATCTTTCTGACTCCCCATGACTTCACGTGATGGTAATGTGTTTAATACTTACCTCTTCTCACCAACCTCTGTGGTGCAGTGCTTAGCACGTTGGACTTTGAATTTGGAGGTTGGTGGTTCGAGTCCAAGTGAAGGCACAAAATTTAGCGTAGTATATTAAGCGGGGAACGTCATTTGTGACAATCACATGCATTTATGCTTAACACAATTAAAATTCTTTTTACTTACCTCTTCTCCATTCCAGACATTGCACAAGAAAAAGTCTCGGGCCAAGCGGTCAGCCAGCACGAGTGCGGTACCGAGCGGCGGACCCTGTAACAAATGGCTCCGGCCGTGCGGTCAGGAGGACCCGGGTGTTCATGAAGACGATGTGTTCTTTGACGATATCATACAGGGTGACCTTGGACTCAACTTTGGCGGGTCCGCGGCTGACGACAAGGATGTGACGCAGACTGATGGTCATTCACGCGACACCCGGTATGTTTAGTAGAAATCATTATGAATTAGAATACAGGGTGCGAAAGTCCGTTAACCATTGGATATTTTTTGAACGGCCAAAGATGAGAAGCTAAGATTTGGGTTAGTTTTTTATCTTTTACAATACTTTTTTTTTTAAGTAGTCACCAAATTTGGCTGGAGCCAGATATCTATAACTATAACTAACGAATCTTTTCTTTCTCTCTTCTTCAGGTTGTCCAGCTGGAAGCGGGAACCTCGAAGGCACGAGACGACGGAAATCGGACTAAACAGGATATGGGATCGGATCTTGGATCGGACCCTGGATAATTCGGATCGGAGACAGTACCGAGCGGCGGACCCTGTAACAAATGGCTCCGGCCGTGCGGTCAGGAGGACCCGGGTGTTCATGAAGACGATGTGTTCTTTGACGATATCATACAGGGTGACCTTGGACTCAACTTTGGCGGGTCCGCGGCTGACGACAAGGATGTGACGCAGACTGATGGTCATTCACGCGACACCCGGTATGTTTAGTAGAAATCATTATGAATTAGAATACAGGGTGCGAGGAAAGTCCGTTAACCATTGGATATTTTTTGAACGGCTAAAGATGAGAAGCTGAAATTTGGGTTCGTTTTTTATCTTTTACAATACTTTTTTTTAAGTAGTCACCAAATTTGGCTGGAGCCAGATATCTATAACTATAACTAACGAATCTTTTCATCCTCTCTTCTTCAGGTTGTCCAGCTGGAAGCGGGAACCACGAAGGCACGAGACGACGGAAATCGGACTAAACAGGATATGGGATCGGATCTTGGATCGGACCCTGGATAATTCGGATCGGAGACAGTTCGGCATGGGGGTGGTGGGCCGATTCTTCGGGTAAGTTACAATAAAATTAGTTTATTTAGTCCGGGGGGCACAAAGTGAGTATAAACTCCGTTTAAGTTTTAATCTAGGCTGCGATTGGCTAAAATTTTTGAAATTTTTGAAATTCAACCAATCAGATTGCTTAATCCAAGAGTTAAAATTAAACCGAGTTTAAATTCACTTTGTGGCCCCCCGACCTTAGACTACTAACGTAGGACTGAGAAGTGAGAAGTCCCTTCTTGTCAGCAGTTTGAAATAATTCTATTGGTACAAATGAGTGGGGGGAAAATAGAACAAAATATACCTACCCTGTTTATCCTGCTGTAATAGGACTGAAAAGTCTCTTTACCCCCCCGCAATGGAACCAAGATCTTATATTTTTACAGTTTTGTCAGCTCCCATGGTGTAGTGGTCACTGCAGCGCTTGTCTTGAACGCGGGAGACCCGGGTTCGATTCCCGGGGAGCATGCTACGACACGACCACAAAAAACGGCTTATTTCGATTTCAAATATTTTTAAAACTACCTCATTGACAAACGCGTTGGACTTTGGATCTGGAGGCTGGTAGTTCGAATCTAAGTCAAGTCATAAACTTTATCTAGGTAGGTGTAATGTAATTGTAATAATTGGAGAACAATATTTATTTTGTGACAAGCATTTAAGTATGCTTAACACAATTAAAAATTCCTTATTTGAAAGTTAGAACTCAAAACCCAGTTCGATTGTTCAACTAATTTCCCTCCTATATTTATTTCAGTCGTTCATACAAGCGTTCCGTGCTGAGTCAGGAGCCAATCAAAGAGCAGCTGGATCATATAGAAGATCACCGGCCCTTCTTCACCTACTGGATTACCACGGTTCAAATCATCATCCTCTGTCTGTCTATATTTGCCTACGGGCTTGGACCCTTCGGATTCAATTTGGCTCACAATTCCGGTCTGGTAAGTTAATTTTTATGTATTGCTCGAAACTGTAATGCTAGGTAACGGGTTTTGCTTGCAATGCAGAAGATCCAGGTTCGATTCCTACCATCGACAAAACATTTGCCCTCGTATTTCGATTCCTACGATATAGATCACAAGAGATGTAGCATTTGTTTCATCGCTGCGAAATAAAAGAGGGGGTGAAACACTCATTTTTGAAAGAAAGAATAGAAAATTGTGTGTAACACGAGATATTTTCGAAATAAAAGAGGGGGTGAAACACTCATTTTTGAAAGAAAGAATAGAAAATTGTGTGTAACACGAGATATTTTTCCAA
>NW_007378135.1:0-21713 GCF_000475195.1 Diaphorina citri
TCAGATATTTGTTGACTCATTCCTGATGTTTGAATAGATTGTGAGCGGATCTTATGGTGTTGACAGTAGGGTTGGCGAGATTCCAGTCTATCCGAACTGAATCTGGAGCACGAATTTGTGTCTTACAAGTGCAACTAGAAATTTCCTTGTGAAACAGCATGGCGTGTCTAGTGTAGGTTTCGGACAGAGTAGAAGTCGTCAGCTTATTTAGGATATTACTTTTTACCGTTTTTTCGATCACGAATTTGTGTCTTACAAGTGCAACTAGAAATTTCCTGGAGAAAGCTCATGACTTGTGGTGCACTGTGTAGTGGTTAGCTTGGTTTACTGAGGAGGTGGTTGTTGGTTCGAGTCCTAGGTAATATCTCAGAGTATTGATCAGGGAACGACATTTGCTACAAGCTGAATGCTTGTCAATGTCAACTACTGCTGCTTCTACTGCTAAAACTTTATTGGGGTATTGGTTAACGTAAGGTTGGATCCAAGAGTGGTTAGCGCGGAGGAACAGGTTTTTTACTGCTGGAAACTCTATCATGCAAAACGGCCGTTCAGTGATTGCCAAGAATAAACCAGCTAGAGAGTAATCAGGGTAATCACGTCATCAGTAAGTAATCATGTTGACCGAATCTCCCCAAAGAAAACTAGAAAACTTCTTACTCGTTAATGACAGAAGCGTCGAGCGTCGATGCAAAAAAAAAAAAAAAAATGGCGCCCCTTCTCGGCGTTTACACCAGATAATCTCACGTCGATGGTAGCTAATCAAAACAGTTTCTCTAGCATAAACTCAAAACGAGTACCATATAATCAAAGTTCCTCAAACCCAAACATACTTCGTCTCGTACACACGTAAAGCGTACGTAATTATGGGGAGGAAATATCCGTAACGCCGTACGTATACCGGCAGGGGCGTACGAATCCGTACATACTTCGTCTCGTACACACGTAAAGCGTACGTAATTATGGGGAGGAAATATCCGTAACGCCGTACGTATACCGGCAGGGGCGTACACAGGGGATTCTTTTTTTCAAGAGGTTTGATAGAGGGAACTGTAACTGGTTAAGGTGTTATCGTACCGAAAGCGAAAAGAGAAGGAAGACAGAATAGGAGAAAGTAGGCTTTTTCCCTGTTCAGAAAAGAAACGGATGTTTTCAATATTTTCGCCTGTTTTTGAGTCACCCTGTAGCTGATGTGAGTGCAGAAAAGCATGAGCTAGTGCACTTGGTGCATGCAATACCATGCATGTGGTTCGCTCTTCATGAAAAAACAAGAGGAACAAGAAGAAAATCGTTTCAATTCGTTTGTAATAGTTGCCAAATTCTCATTAGTTTGTCTGAAAGATGTAGTTGTTTCTTGTGTTATGTTTCGAGTATGATACGCTTCTTGTGTAGTTTTTGTATGATGTCTTGTGTATCTCTCTCTAGAGAGGAAGCTGGGAGAGGGTTTGTTCGCATTGCAATGTTTGCCATTTTTCAGAAATATCATACAAGAGGATGATAATGTCGGGCCTCTTTCCCCTCTTCCTCTGACTCCCTCTTCTCCCATTCCCTCCTCCCAAATCCCCTTTTTCCCTGTATTCCTCTGGTGTAGCGTCTACGTATAAACTTTGCAAGTTTAGGATAAATCCGAAATTCAACACTCTTGGGTAATCAACTGGAAACAACACATCCCTTTTCCCTCTCTCTCTTTCCTTCCTCCTGAGGGAATCCATGCTCCTCTCCTTCTTCTCCTCCTCCTCCTTTTCCTCCTCCTCTTTCGTCTCTTCGGCTATAAATTTTGAAACGCTTCTGTGTGCTGGATTTTTAATTAGGTGCGATGGAAACCTATTCAATCAAAACAATGAGAAACCTTTGAGTCTTTTGAGATTTCTGTTCTGATCATAAGAGGCAATGGAAATGGGCTAAATTTCTACGATGTCTAATTGTAATTGTCCTTCGATTTCCATGTTTTCTGACCAGAAAGTTCCTTAAGGGTGTCGGCCATTGGGGGTTTTACCCTACTCATGATATCACCACCGGAATCGTCAAGATTCACAAAAGCAAACACAAGTGAATTTTAAATCAAGAGGGGATTTCTATGGCTTCCAAATGTAGAGGGTCTGCATAAAGTCGGTGTGATGGGGGATAAAGGTTTTACAATCTAAAACTATTAAAATCGCAGAATACCAGGACGAACCTCCAAATGAAAATGTTGGTCGTCAGTCGAAAAAGATTCAAGATAACATTTGAAAACATGTCGAAACTTATTATAATCGAAGTAAACTAGCCCAAAAGACAAAAGATTAGAAGAGAAACAGGGAGTATACAAAGTCTGTATGGAGTTAGATAGTCTTTCTGGAAACAGAAAATATTATCTCAAGATTCCTCAGAAACTACAGCACAAAAGCATCAGCCGTTAACTTAACCCTGTACGTGTATTGTTCGGCGATATTTTTGTGTAGGGTTTCGAGAAACCTAAACACAAAACTCCACATCAACTTCCACAAGAATATTGAGCATTAGAACTAGGGTTGCCTTGAGTCTGTCATCTGTTTGGGGCATATCAGTTTCACAGCATTCTCTTTGACAGGTTGGCCCTCCTATTTCATTATGGATTCCTTCTGCTCCATCCAATTCTGTATTATTTATTATGGCCGCCGCTCTTTCTCGAATAATATACTTCACTAATTTTTTCTTCTCCGTGTTCACTTTTATTTGTATATGATAGTTTCACAAATGTTGTTCTGTGTATAGTATACGTAGATTAGATCCATTGTTCTTAATAGACTGACATTAGTGACTCGGATGTGAAGGACGGTTTGTCCTACTGCGACAATGTCTCGGTACTTATTCATGTGTTCACTTTTATTTGTATATGATAGTTTCACAAATGTTGTTCTGTGTATAGTGTACGTAGATGAGATCCATTGTTCTTAATAGACTGACATTAGTGACTCGGATGTGAAGGACGGTTTGTCCTACTGCGACAATGTCTCGGTACTTATTCATAATATTCTTCTTGCGGTCGTGGAGATGGTCTTCTAAAGCATCACGTGAGTTGCTGTGTTGGACTGTCAGGTCTAGGATGTGTTGTATACTGTCAACTTTGTTGATTTTAGTTTTGCACTGCCCAATAAGTACGACGAATTCGCTTTTCGGTACTTCTATTCTATGAAGTACTGAATACGGATATAGGTACCTACTTATTGTTACAGATTAGAGATAGAATCATCTGTAATTTATGCACAATAATAGTGTTAATGCTTTCAATAAAAGGTTCATTTATTGCTTCATGAATTAGATTCCGTTCGACTTATCTCCGTTGAAGAGCCGAGAGATGGTCTTCTAAAGCATCAGGTGAGTTGCTGTGTTGGACTGTCCGGTCTAGGATGTGTTGTATACTGTCAGCTTTGTTGATTTTAGTTTTGCACTGCCCAATAAGTACGACACGAATTCGCTTTTCGGTACTTCTATGAAGTACTGAATACGGATATAGGTACCTACTTATTGTTACAGATTAGAGATAGAATCATCTGTAATTTATGTACAATAATAGTGTTAATGCTTTCAATAAAAGGTTCATTTATTGCTTCATGAATTAGATTCCGTTCGACTTATCTCCGTTGAAGAGCCGGGAGATGGTCTTCTAAAGCATCACGTGAGTTGCTGTGTTGGACTGTCCGGTCTAGGATGTGTTGTATACTGTCAACTTTGTTGATTTTAGTTTTGCACTGCCCAATAAGTACGACGAATTCGCTTTTCGGTACTTCTATACGGATATACCTACTTATTGTTACAGATTAAAGATAGAATCATCTGTAATTTATGTACAATAATAGTGTTAATGCTTTCAATAAAACGTTCATTTATTGCTTCATGAATTAGATTCCGTTCGACTTATCTCCGTTGAAGAGCCGTGCTTATTTTGCAAGGTTAAAAACTTGAAGCTTTGCTGTTTTTTTTATTCCATTTTTTCTTCTTTTTTCAAGTTTTTTTCTTCTCTTTCTCCTGTATCTCACATGTTCGTTTCAAACTCGTTCATACATACTATCTTGTTTTTTGTCGTGTACCCTTGTCACTCCATTTTTTCTTCTTTTTTCAAGTTTTTTTTTCTTCTCTTTCTCCTGTATCTCACATGTTCGTTTCAAACTCGTTCATACATACTATCTTGTTTTTTGTCGTGTACCCTTGTCACGCAGCGGGCTGTACTCGAGACAAGCTTAACATGAGCTCTCTGGTATTGGTTTCCACGCTGGTCTGTATATCTGTGTAGTGTAACGCTGGTCTGACTCTGAATAAAATTATAAATAGAGCATGATATCGAACGATATGGGTATACGTTGGACAATATTCTACAGTATTTCATACAAAAATTGTAGCTTTGTACACGTTTGAGAAGTTGGTTTATGCTTTGGTTTGCCGTATGTGAATATACCCAGTCAATGATAGCCCACAATAAGAGGTAGAAGGACGCTTAGTCCCATTACATCCAATGTTTCACTATTGCAACACTTTATTGATGATACTCCATGATTACCTTTCATCAGTAAACGGTTTCTTCAAATTTAATTGATACCAAGGGCAAGGTATTTGTTATTAAAAGCACTGATGAACATATGTAGAAATAAAACCAGAGTACTTTTATAGGAAAATACAATAAAACATAAGGACCTAATGAACATGATGCTACTGACAGTGAAATACGCTGACATTTTGATGGAATTGATGGATAGGCTAGGTTCCACAGTTCCAAATGGCCTATATGAGACTTTATACCATTTGAATCACATTTCTGAATGTAAATACTATAAATAATGTCCACATCTTGGAAAATTGTACATACCTACTTAGAATTGTTCGAAGATGCTTTTATGATTAGAAATAAATCTATTGAAAATCAGCAAGTTCCTTGTGTTTGATTGTAGTTTGACTATCTTGAAATGGGTTTTAAGGCAAAGTTGGAACAATTGATCCTTTAGGACAGATTCTCTTTAGTTCTATAATATGGAATATCAATGTTTAGTATGTCCTATAGGACCTCTGGCAAAGTAGCAACACTGTTACAATAAGAAGTACTGCAATTACCTGTTTTCTTTCCACCCCATGAAGTTTCCCTACAATATATGCATCTTGTTTTCCTACCCTGTAATTATTGCCTTGCCTGCCCTTCCCCAATTTTCTATGCATCCCTAGGTGTAGGCTTTGGATTAAGCATATACGAATCTACCCTGCAATTATTATCATGCTTGCCTTTTCCCCAATTTACAATGCACCCTGTACACTTGTCCAGGTAATATGTGGAATAATGTAGGCACTACCGGTACAGACTTACCAGCCTGTATTTTGTTCAGTGTAAAAAGTCCAAGACATGAAACTAAGCACGCAATCTAATCTGTCTTGTGAACCCTTTTCTAATAACGGGTATACACACAAATACCACTCATGAGTATTTAATCAAAACATTATTAAGAAATTCAACGAAATACATATACCAGAGTTAAAATTAATAGAAGAAGTAGGTAGTAGGTAACACTAATAACATTAATGCAATCCTAATAAGTAATAAGCTTTTAATAGAAAAGGCTATTGATTTTTTACTTCTAAAAGTACACTTATATACTTTTAATTTAATTTTTTCAATACATAGGTACCCACCCCTAGTTTATTTGCATATTTGCATAATATAATTAAAGTGGTATGTTGTTTACAATATTAAAAGCTTACCCAACTACTAAAGTTTTTCATACAAAATCATTAATCAACAAATATTTTGATTAGGTTAACACAAGCAAACTTGTAGACCTGTCCTAATAATAAGTGGGTACCTGCTTATGTGCCTAGGTACGCTTACCTAGGTGAAGTAGGTAATAGGTAGGTAAAATGGGTAAGTTAGATTCGTGTTCATGGCGTTGATGTATTTTAAATTACCCATTATTAATGGGAGTTATAAAATTGCTCAATCATCTCAAATTGTTAAAAGCTAACTGGAAACTCACTCTATCAGTAAGGATAATAATAATAATGAACTTAGCAAGAGAGTAAAATTCCTATAAGGATAAATCAACTCCCGCCATTAAAACATCTTTTTACAATGAACCACTTTTTGGTTCAGACCAAATACCAAAAACTTGTCCATTAGAAATACAAATGATAGGTGTACAATAGAAGGGAGGATTTGTTACAAAAGAAAGATGGTGGCAGTATAAGCCTTTGCAGATCTTTTGTGCAAAAATTTAAAGAAGTATTTCAATAGGTCAGCCTTTGTAAACCTTATTCTATGAATCTATGTGGGTCAGCCTTTGTAAACCTTATTCTATGAATCTATGTGATATCTTTCAAATCCAGTGGTGAGGTCCAAAGATAACTACGAGTACATACTAGATACCAAATAGGTCTCCTTATTTTATTATTTTACAATTCTATTTGACGATTCTAATGGAAAGAATAAGCTTGTTCTTTTCTTCCAACATTTACAAAAATAGTAAATCTCTAGCTACAGAATCCCTTGTTTCAAAAACTTCCAAAGGAGGCAAAACTCTACAAAAACGGCTCAACCTTAAATGTGTGCTGAGTCGGTTGAAGTTTTAGAACTTTTTTTCCCAAAAAGAGATTACCACAAGGGGAGTGATGTTGCCCGTACATTATGTAAAAATATTTGTTGGGGGGGTTGAGGGTTGCATACTCCGCGCCTACCTATTTCTTTTCATACTAATATGATTTTAATGTGCATGAAATATGCTGACTGAGGAGGGTTCCGTAATATTTTATGCTGAATTGCTGACGCTCTGTTTTCATCTAATATTTTCAGATGTTCCTCTCTTTTGACAGATGTTCTCATCTTCTCCCACATCATCATCATCTTGTATTTTCCCTTCTTGGAGTTTTCTTTCGTTCTTCTTCTTCATCATTTTTTCTTCTTCCTCTTTTTCTTCTTCTTCTTCTTTTTCTTCTTCTTTTTCTTCTTCTTGTTCCTCTTCCTCTTCTTCTTTCTCTTCTTCTTGCTTTTGTGGTTTTCTTTTAATATGATTTCTTGTTGACTTGATTTTCAGGACTTCTTTTTTTATCTTTTTCAAATCTGGAGTTCGGTACAGAAGCTGTGATTTTACGATATGTTTTGTCTAGCTTGTGGTGATGGTTAGGCAAGTACTCCATTTCATAGGTAAATTTATGAGCCTAATTTATACTATTCTACCTATAGTTAGAACAATATAATAATTATCTCACTATTATGGAAGACAGACTTATGGTCATGCATCAGGTAACTTACGCGTAGCCCCAACGTACGTACGAGTATGTTGTACGTAAAACATTGCGGTGCTTTGGATAAGTAGGTTTTTGAACTCAAGAAGGTTAGGGAATTAGCAAACTTTCTTTTTTTTTATTTGTATTTATTAAAGTGTTCTAACATTGAAACAAACTTTCTTGGTTATGAACTTATGAACAAAAATTCGCGCTCTCAATTTTAGACTAAAACAAATTTTTCTCAAATAAAATGTTTGAAATTGATGCTTCAGTGCAGCTTGATAGCCAGAAATTTGTTCATAAATGTGGCTCTTAGAGCTAGCTGTCTCTTCATTTGGAAACCTCATCCTGCTCCCTTCCACTCCTGACAGAAGTACCTTCATCATCGCCAAAATGTCTCTTTCTTCTTCTCCTCCTCCTCCTTTAGGGAACTCGATATTCTTCTCCTCTCCTCCCATACAGAACTCCTTCGCCTTCTCCTCCTCTTCATTTCGTTAATCTCCTCCTTCTCCTCCTCTTCCTCTTTCTCCTCTTTTGGAGGAACTCTATATAGTTCTCCTCTCCTCTTATACAGAAGGAACCTCATTCTCCTCCTTTTCCTCCTCTTCATTTGGATAATCTCATCATTCTGTCTAGCGAAGTAAAGCTTTCGTCAAACCCTGAATTGCATTATTATTCGCCTGAAGAGAAATCTCGGAAAACCAACATGAACAACATCATCAGCGGGACTTTTTTTTACCTTTAGGGACCTCAGGGATTTTCCATCCATTTTTTAAACACTGTTGATTTTCTCCCCCCATCAGTAGTTTTACAAACACTTGTTCGTTATCTTGTTATGATACAATTTTATGATAGAGGAATAAGAGGGAGCTGTTTTCTGGGTCCTTCTTCAAAGTCTGGTCTACAGAAACGCATTATACGGTCATTTTCATAAGACAAAAGCGTATGTGAGAAATTGGTAAAATGGCTGTTCCAAGGTTAATCTCCTCCTTCTCTTCCTCTTCCTCCTCCTTTTGGGATCTCTATATTCTTCTCCTCTCCTCCTATACAGAAGGAACCGGATTCTTCTCCTTCTCCTCCTCTTCATTTGGATAATCTCATCATTCTAGCAAAGTTGAGCTTTCGTCAAACCCTGAATTGCATTATTATTCGCCTGAGGAGAAATCTCGGAAAACCAACATGAACAACATCATCAGCGGGACTTTTTTTACCTTTTGGGACCTCAGGGATTTTCCATACATTTTTTAAACACTGTTGATTTTCTCCCCCCGTCAGTAGGTTTACAAACACTTGTTCGTTATCTTGTTATGATACCATTTCATGATGGAGGAATAAGAGGGACCTGTTTTCTGGGTCCTTTTTCAAAGTCTGGTCTACAGAAACGCATTAAACGGTCATTTTCATAAGACAAAAGCGTATGTGAGAAATTGGTAAAATGGCTGTTCCAAGATGTGTTGTACAGGGAAAGAGACATTTTTTAATAGTATTGCCCATGTCAGAGAATGTATTGTCTTGTTATTCACTTAGCACACGATTTATATGATTGCAAATTTAATCTGCCGTATGTGAATATACCTACCCAGTCAATGATAGCCCACAATAACAGGTAGAAGGACGCTTAGTCCCATTACATCCAATGTTTCACTATTGCTAAACTTCATTGATGATACTCCATGATTTCCTTTCATCAGTAAATGGTTTCTTCAAATTTAATTGATACCAAGGGCAAGGTATTTGTTATTAAAAGCACTGATGAACATATGTAGAAATAAAACCAGAGTACTATTAAATACAATAAAACATAAGGACCTAATGAACATGATGCTACTGACAGTGAAATACGCTGACATTTTGATGGATAGGCTAGGTTCCACAGTTCCAAATGGCCTATATGAGACTTTATAACATTTGAATTACATTTCTGAATGTAAATAGTATAAATAATGTCCACATCTTGGAAAATTGTACATACCTACTTAGAATTGTTAGAAGATGCTTTTATGATTAGAAATAAATCTATTAAAAATCAGCAAGTTCCTTGTGTTTGATTGTAGTTTGACTATCTTGAAATGGGTTTTAAGGCAAAGTTGGAACAATTGATCCTTTAGGACAGATTCTCTTTAGTTCTACAATATGGAATGTCAATGTTTAGTATGTCCTCTAGGACCTCTGGCAAAGTAGCAACACTGTTACAATAAGAAGTACTGCAATTACCTGTTTTCTTTCCACCCCATGAAGTTTCCCTACAACTTCCAAAGATCATTTTATTATAAACATCAGTTTCATATCTGTAGTTATATTTTACAAAAAATTGAGTAATTTTCCAGAATAATTTGGAGACTAGGTTCAAAAACACAGACAGCCCTGTTACGAAGGTTACCTATTTCTTAAACACCCTGTATTCAAGAAAGGGGGCGTGGGACTTGATTTCCATTTTTATAGGAAAGGCCCCTACTGAATGTATTGTGAAATGTCTAAGCCATTGCAGGGAGCTGAGTAGGGTCTTTTTCTTTCGGGCTTGAAAAGGATCAAGATTTATAGATGTCCCTTGTTTTCCTACCCTGTAATTATTGCCTTGCCTGCCCTTCCCCCAATTTTCTATGCATCCCTAGGTGTAGGCTTTGGATTAAGCATATACGAATCTACCCTGCAATTATTATCTTGCTTGCCTTTTCCCCAATTTACAATGCACCCTGTACACTTGTCCAGGTAATATGTGGAATAATGTAGGCACTACCGGTACAGACTTAACAACACTGTTACAGTAAGAAGTACTGCAATTACCTGTTTTCTTTCCACCCCATGAAGTTTCCCTATAATATATGCACCTTGTTTTCCTACCCTGTAATTATTGCCTTGCCTGCCCTTCCCCCAATTTTCTATGCATCCCTAGGTGTAGGCTTTGGATTAAGCATATACGAATCTACCCTGCAATTATTATCTTGCTTGCCTTTTCCCCAATTTACAATGCACCCTGTACACTTGTCCAGGTAATATGTGGAATAATGTAGGCACTACCGGTACAGACTTACCAGCCTGTATTTTGTTCAGTGTAAAAAGTCCAAGACATGAAACTAAGCACGCAATCTAATCTGTCTTGTGAACCCTTTTCTAATAACGGGTATACACACAAATACCACTCATGAGTATTTAATCAAAACATTATTAAGAAATTCAACGAAATACATATACCAGAGTTAAAATTAATAGAAGAAGTAGGTAGTAGGTAACACTAATAACATTAATGCAATCCTAATAAGTAATAAGCTTTTAATAGAAAAGGCTATTGATTTTTTACTTCTAAAAGTACACTTATATACTTTTAATTTAATTTTTTCAATACATAGGTACCCACCCCTAGTTTATTTGCATATTTGCATAATATAATTAAAGTGGTATGTTGTTTACAATATTAAAAGCTTACCCAACTACTAAAGTTTTTCATACAAAATCATTAATCAACAAATATTTTGATTAGGTTAACACAAGCAAACTTGTAGACCTGTCCTAATAATAAGTGGGTACCTGCTTATGTGCCTAGGTACGCTTACCTAGGTGAAGTAGGTAATAGGTAGGTAAAATGGGTAAGTTAGATTCGTGTTCATGGCGTTGATGTATTTTAAATTACCCATTATTAATGGGAGTTATAAAATTGCTCAATCATCTCAAATTGTTAAAAGCTAACTGGAAACTCACTCTATCAGTAAGGATAATAATAATAATGAACTTAGCAAGAGAGTAAAATTCCTATAAGGATAAATCAACTCCCGCCATTAAAACATCTTTTTACAATGAACCACTTTTTGGTTCAGACCAAATACCAAAAACTTGTCCATTAGAAATACAAATGATAGGTGTACAATAGAAGGGAGGATTTGTTACAAAAGAAAGATGGTGGCAGTATAAGCCTTTGCAGATCTTTTGTGCAAAAATTTAAAGAAGTATTTCAATAGGTCAGCCTTTGTGTGAGAGAGAGAGAGAGAGAGAGAGAGAGAGAGAGGAAGGGAGAGAGAGAGGGAGTTTTGAAAGTTTTCTGGAAAGACTGGGGGGATACAAACAAAGATGCTGGGAAGAGAGAAAGAGAAGGAGAGAGAGAGAGAGAAAGAAAGTTTTCTATTTTGGTCTTTTTCTCTCTCTCTCTCTCTCTCTTCTCTTCTTTCATAGACGGTTTTAAAATCTTCCAAAATCCACCTTTCAAAATTTCTCTTGCTAATAACAACACGATTTTGACTCGACAAACAACCCAACCCTAGAATCGGATAAGGAAAAGAAATCCAACAAAATGTAATCCGACTGATTTTGGATGTAGGCAAAATGGCCAATGGTGTAGGTACCTTTATTTGGCCGAAGGGTTATTGTAAATACATACATACCTATTAAATAATAAAGAACAATACATTATTAGAGTATATTGAGGCAATTACACGCATGTAATTGCCCCAATTATATTACGGAACAAAATGGTTTCCAATTAATTTTGTTCCCATTTAATTCCAAGAAAAATCCGTGGGTCCATGTGTAGCCCAAGGATGAGAAATAAATAGATGAAGATTAGGCTTTAGTCTAGCTCGTTTTAAGTAATTTTTAGGCTCCAATTTTGGTAAAGATTACTTTTTCAAACATCTACAGATTTCTAAGCGATCCATCTTATAATAATTGATTTTGTAGATCGTACTCGGACCTACCTTGGTTAGCCAAAACCAGATCACTCTGAAGCTGATTGAGAGGCCGACGACAAACGCCGACCCCATCTGAACATGGGAAAAGGCAAAGAAAAAGAAGAAGAAGGCTAGGACCTACCTTGGATGATTCTTCACCAAATATATGTATCAGCTGAGTGATTGCCAAAGGCCAAAAGGAAGTTTAATAGAGTGTCTTCTGTTTTCTGGACCAATTCAGCGGAGTGTGAGAAAACTTCATTATAGGTATCTCATATTTTCCTTTTTTTCTGCTTTTTATTGGCAGTTCTGCATTTTCCTTCTTCATTTTGATTTTCATTAAATCCGTACCTATAACCCGAAAATTATATCTTCAAATAATTCTCTTCATATCACAAGAAGATAACCACAAACTGTGACAGAATACACGAATACATCAGGCTTTATTTATTTGATTTTTTTATTTTATTTTATTATTAGTTTTTTCTTCTTCTTCTTCTTCTTCTTCTTCTTCTTCTTCTTCTTCTTAGGAGGATGGTACTCACTATTATTTTCTTATCTACATTATTTTCTTCTACTAACATAGATACTTAGTTGCTTAGTTCTAATGTATTTACTTATAGGATATACCTCTATTATCATGTGTTCTTCAGCTATATCTATGTACATTTCTATTCTATCCTCTCCTATACTTCCAAGTACTTTGGATGCACATTCAATTATATTCAATTGATGATGTGATCTGTCAGACTTGATGAGTCTTCTTGATGTAACAATGTCATCAGTGACAGCCATGTGATGGGCTTGAGTACTCCTGAGAGTCTTGAGGCAATGAGGCATGATTAGGTAGGTACTATTCCTATGGTTATATCAACGGAGCTTTCAGCCTATTTGGCTTTAGGCTTTAATTTACTATGTAGTTATACTTTTATTTACTGTGTATATCTACTTTTTACTATGCATAGGTAATTATTATAATTATATTTATTTTTATAATTAGGATTATTTATTCACATGGATGTTGGTCAGACCAAATTGTATACATATTTAAAGTTTCTTATTAGGTACAGTTATTTAAAAACAATTTTCATCAAATGTTTGATGAGAATAGTTTCTTTTT
This sequence comes from Diaphorina citri, assembly GCF_000475195.1. Lineage (NCBI taxonomy): Eukaryota > Metazoa > Arthropoda > Insecta > Hemiptera > Psyllidae > Diaphorina > Diaphorina citri. The sequence continues at coordinate 12,997 of NW_007378135.1, forward strand.
TGGTCCTTCTACTAATTTTACTAATTATCACCGTTTTCTTCTCTAGACTGATAATAATTTGGTAATTGACTTGACTTTGTTTCTGGTTGTTATTTATATTCATCAATGTTCTGCTTTATCCTTTTGGATATGCAACCTTTTTGCCGTTCTCTTTCCTCATCATTCTTCTTCTCTTGTTTTCTTTTGTTCTTCTTCTTTCCCCATAATGTCATCGTTTGCTCATGATTGCTCTTCTTTTCTTTTTAGTTGTTTTGTGTTGTTGAATAATGCATTTTGAAAGCTAAGTGGAATTGTAATTTGTATAACTTCCTAGAACTCCTTCTTCATCTTTCTCCTCCTCCTCTTTTTTTTCTTTTCTGGGTGTTGTCCCCTGCTCGTTTGTTTCCTATTTGACCTAATCAGTTTATTTATAAAGGAATATTTAATATTTTTACCAATTTCTCGGTGGGTCGGACTAGTTTCTTTCCTTTCTTTTTCCATTTCCATGTTTTCCTTGTAAATATTTTCCCATTTTAGAAATTCAATGAGATATTCACTTTTGGTATGGGATGAAGATGGTATTTCTCTTCAGAGTACATTAAAAACTTGGAAAACTCAACGAGTCTTCTTTTTCGGGAGGCTTTTTAGAAAAGTTTTCAAGAAAGAAAATAAATTTGCATATCGTTTTCAACCAGACAAAAAACATGAGCACACCAAAATGGAATATATTAAAAAATCTAATTCCATTTTTGAAATATTACAAATTGTGCGTGGATGCACACAATTAGAAATGCTCAGAGGAAAAGATCTCTCCAAAGATATGAAATCCATAATGCCAACATTTAGGAAGATATCAACGACAATTCCATAGACCCTAACCATTTTAATCCCTTCATGGAAAGGCATAAAAGGGTTTGTCAGAAGCAGAAAGGAAGTTCCAGTAGATAATTATTTACTGGAAGATATCAACGACAATTTTATAGACCCTAACCATTTTAATCCCTTCATGGAAAGGCATAAAAGGGTTTGTCAGAAGCAGAAAGGAAGTTCCAGTAGATAATTATTTAGAAATTAGTTCTGGTTGAATTGGAATTCGATTTGCCCCGATGAAAGGGCTATAAATTTTGAAACGCTTCTGTGTGCTGGATTTTTAATTAGGTGCGATGGAAACCTATTCAATCAAAACAATGAGAAACCTTTGAGATTTGTGTTCTGATCATAAGAGGCAATGGAAATGGGCTAAATTTCTACGATGTCTAATTGTAATTGTCCTTCGATTTCCATGTTTTCTGACAATAGCAGTAAAAACCTAATAGGCTCAGTACTCACTTGTGATCTGGCTTTGAAGATAGGGCTATTTATTTCAAAGGAGAAATTCGGGGCTATAAAAGTTCGGGACAAAAACTGAAAATTACCAATATGCTGACTGTTGACTACATCCATATATTGCTCTTGATACCTAAGGCACAATATTACTTCTACCCTCCTGCTTATGAAAATGACTATCATGATTTAGATGGTGTTGACAGAACTTTTAATTTCCCATTCATAAACAAACCATTTGTAGAAAATGTTAGACAAAAAACACAGCAGTAAAAAGTAAAAACCTAATATCCTCAGTACTCATTTGTGATCTGGCTTTGAAGATAGGGCTATTTATTTCAAAGGAGAAATTTGGGGCTATAAAAGTTCGGGACAAAAACTGAAAATTACCAATATACTGACTATTGACTACATCCATATATTGCTCTTGATACCTGAGGCACGATATTACTTCTACCCTCCTGCTTATGAAAATGACTATCATGATTTAGATGGTGTTGATAGAACTTTTAATTTCCCATTCATAAACAAACCATTTGTAGAAAATGTTAGACAAAAAATGTGTTCATAAAAAATACTGTACTACGAGAAAAAAGTTGAAGAACAAGCTAGAGAGAAAAAAGGTTTAGGTCAGAAAGATAGAGGGGGACATTCCCAACACACCACACACACAAAAAAGCATGAAAAAAATTTAATTAATTATTCAGTTTTGATGTACATAAATCTTATGGGGTCGAGAATTTTTTTAATAAAATATAATAGTAATAATAAAAACAGTAAGGATTATAATGTGATGAAGAAGAGAGAGAGAGAGAGAGAGAGAGAGAGAGAGAGAGAGAGATAGAGATCATTCAAATGTAGAGGGTCTGCATAAAGTCGGTGTGATGTGGGATAAAGGTTTTACAATCTAAAACTATTAAAATCGCAGAATACCATGACGAACCTCCAAATGAAAATGTTGGTCGTCAGTCGAAAAAGATTCAATCAAGATAACATTTGAAAACATGTCGAAACTTATTATAATCGAAGTAAACTAGTCCAAAAGACAAAAGATTAGAAGAGAAACAGGGAGACTCTACAAAGTCTGTGGAGTTAGATAGTGCCTAAATCTTTCTGGAAACAGAAAATATTATCTCAAGATTCCTCAGAAGCTACAGCACAAAAGCATAACCCTGTACTTGTATTGTTCGGGGATATTTTTGTGTAGGGTTTCGAGAAACCTAAACAAAAAACTCCACATCAACTTCCACAACAATGTTGAGCATTAGAACTAGGGTTGCCTTGAGTCTGTCATCTGTTTGGGGCATATCAGTTTCAATTGTGCGTTGGTTCTTTTTAGGGTGGTCTTGTAAAGGTCGCAAAAATGTGACGTTACTATGTAGATAACAACCATAAATAAATAAATTAATCAAATAAGTAAATAGTTAAATAAAGAAATAAAGTAGCTACATATAAACAAATATTTTTGAGAAATAGCTTTGTCACCCTTTCAAGCGATCTGTAAGTTTCTCTACTTTAGTGATCGGAATTATTTCAGAGATATTCCGAAAGATAGTACCTACAAGACCATGTTCAACCAAGCTACAAGGAATTGAAAGTTCGGATTCAGTTCTTGCTCTTTTCAATCGATTTTTTTTTTTTTTTTTTTTTTCAATTTTTTTCATAAATTAATCAAATAAGTAAATTAATCAAATATTTTTGAGAAATAGCTTTGTCACCCTTTTAAGCACTAACCAATCTGAAAGTTTCTCTACTTTAGTGATCGGAATTATTTCAGAGATATTCCGAAAGATAGTACAAGACCATGTTCAACCAAGCTACAAGGAATTGAAAGTTCGGATTCAGTTCTTGCTCTTTTCAATCAAGATTTTTTTTTCGTACGATTTTTTTTTTTTAGGTCGTAAAATTTTATGACTCTATTAAGAGGCCATAAACATGACCATAACAATGATAATGATCAGCGTTTAAAAAACGATTTAGCTCCTAGCGTGAGAGACCAACAAATTTTCAAATCTGGTTAAAATATGTCTTGTACCTGCCTGTATTGTGTTCCTGTTAGCCAAAGAGGTGTAGCTAAAGAGGTAGGTATATTAGGAACAAGTAACTAATTTATAACTTTATTTTGTAGGTTATGCCGGAATAAATTGGTAAGATGGTAGCGATTATAGTGATGGTTTTTCTACAGTCCATGTTTCTTTCTATTTTTTTTTTTTTTTTTTTTTTTTTTTTTTTTTCTCCCCACACTTTTTTTTTTTTTTTTTTCTTTTTTATGAAAAGAAAGAATATATAAGGCATCATTCAATAGGATAAGGAAAGTCGTGTGATGTTCACACCAGATTTGTGTGTCTGTCTGTCTGTAAACAAAATATCTCGAGAACGGTAAGAGCTAGAGACTTTAAATTTGGTATGTAGATGTCAAATGTGACAAGGATACTACACGAAACTTTTGGTTAAGATCGGTGCAACGGTTGGCGGCATTTTACCGTTTTTTGGCGGTTTTCGGTGTAATTTAACAATATCTCGGGGACGGCATGAGCTAGAGACTTGAAATTTGATATGTAGTTCACAAATGTGACAAGGATGCAACACAAAACGTTTGGTTGAGATGGTTGCTGCGCTTGGCGGTATTTTCACCGCTTTTGGACAGATTTCGACCGTTTTTTGGCGGTTTTCAGCTATAGCAACAAAACGGTTAGAGATGTTGTAAAAGTTAGGGTAAAAGAACACTCAAATAAGTATCATTCAATAGGATAAGGAAAGTCGTGTGATGTTCACACCAGATTTTTCCGGATTAGAGATATTGTAAAAGTTAGGGTAAAAGAACACTCAAATAAGTATCATTCAATAGGATAAGGAAAGTCGTGTGATGTTCACACCAGATTTTTTTCCTGCAAATTAGGAATTTTGAAGCCAAAAGGAACAAAAAATATTTTAAAAATGCTTTCACTTTTCCTTCTCCCTCTTCTTCTTTTTCAGATCTTCAAGCCAAAACGTTCTGAAGAGGTAAATCAGCGAAACGGTGTCTTTGGCACATCCACTAATAAATCTGCAGTGGAAATTCTGTTCAACAAGCCAATACCACCTTGTACGAAGAAAAACACAAACTTTTCCTCTATCTCTGGTACCACCCTGTATAAATATCTCATACATCTTCTTTCCTCTCTCTCTTGCTGAAGAGCTTCTCTGTCTTCAGCAAAGTCGCTACATTGTAAAAACCGCCTTCCATTTTTCCTCTGCCTTCTCTGGATTTTTTTGTGTATGTTGTGGGATCTCGGCGACATTTTTTGTAAGCCTTTTTGATTTGTAGTCTTTTCTGGTATTTACATTTTTTGCTATTCTTGCTGAAGAGCTTCTCTGTCTTTTTCAGCAAAGTCGCTACATTGTAAAAACCGCCTTCCATTTTTCTCTGCCTTCTCTGGATTTTTGTGTATGTTGTGGGATCTCGGCGACATTTTTTGTAAGCCTTTTTGATTTGTAGTCTTTTCTGGTATTTACATTTTTTGCTATTAACAGGGTGCTAATATTAACTTTGGATACTTGGATGATAAAATCATAATTTTCTTAATTAAGGATAGATAAATCATTACTTATGGACTATGGTTTCATCTTCCTTCCCCGGCTTGGCTCTATCTTGTGCTTTTGTCCAATTTCTAACACTATCGGGGTTTTTTTCTTTCTATTAGGTATGATTTTCTACAACCGCACTCACCAAATGACCTAGCTTTTCATCCATGTCCAGTACTTTCTTTAAAAACTTCCAATTATCATTTTATTATAAACAGTTTCATATCTGTAGTTATATTTTACAAAAAATGAGTGATTTTCCAGAATAATTTGGAGACTAGGTTCAAAAACACAGACAGCCCTGTTACGAAGGGTACCTATTTCTTAAACACCCTGTATTCAAGAAAGGGGGCGTGGGACTTGATTTCCATTTTTATAGGGAAGCCAAAAGATAGAGAAAGGCCCCTAACTGTATGTATTGTGAAATGTCTAAGCCATTGCAGGGAGCTGAGTAGGGTCTTTTTCTTTCGGGCTTGAAAAGGATCAAGATTTATAGATGTCGGATCTGCAAGACCTTTTGATTTATTTGGGTGCCTTAAAAAAATTAAAAAAAAAAATAAAAAAAATAGGTTACCTATAGGGCAGGTCCTACCATTTGTCCTCCAAAAGTCCTCTCTTTCTCTCTCTCCCTTCTCACTCTCAATCTCTCCCTCCCTCTCCCTCTCCCTCTCCTACCATTTGTCCTCCAAAAGTCCTCTCTTTCACTCTCTCCCTTCTCACTCTCAATCTCTCCCTCCCTCTCGAGACCTCTCTCTATCTCTCTCCCTCTATCTCTATCTCTTTCTCTCTCCCTCTATCTCTCTCCCTCCCTCCCTCTCTCTCTCTCGATTTCCCTGTCGTATTGGTTGTTATAAATCACGAGGGTGAAATATGGCGTTGCTATGTTGTTTATAGGAGAGAGAGAGAGAGAGAGAGAGAGAGAGAAAGAGGGAGAGAGAGAGAGGTAGTTTTGAAAGTTTTCTGGAAAGACTGGGGGGATACAAACAAAGATGCTGGGAAGAGAGAAAGAGAAGGAGAGAGAGAGAGAAAGAAACTTTATAGTAAAAACAACTGACCACCCTACAAGAACTCTAATACATTCCAAATACGCTGAGCTACATGAGGCATTCAAAGAACTCACTCCAGGACGAAATACAAAGGCTGTAGACCAACAATAAGAGCATGAAGCCTTAAAAAAATAACCTTCTCTCAACTCCACTAAAACAGCTCCATCAAAGAATAGACCAGCTCCATGAGAATAGCAGCATAACCTTGATAAAATTCTAGACATATTCAAACCTTTGATATCTTTGATATCAAAAGAGTTTAATTTGATGTAAAAAGTACGAAGAATAAAATATAAAAGGACATTAATACAATCTTAAATGTTTTGTTAAAAAACTAGAGGAATTAAAAGACTTACAAAGGGACCTAAATCCAATTAAAGGTCATCCTAGATTTTGTTAATAAACAAAAGGTGTTCTAAATCTTTTGTTCGAAGCTAATCTTTTATTTAAGGAAGTAAATGGATGATTTAGTGGACTGTATAATTCTAAGCTACTACAAATGCCACCAGAGGCCTTTTGACTGAAAAATGATGAATTGAAAGCTCCCAAGGTCATCCTAGATTTTGTTAATAAACAAAAGGTGTTCTAAATCTTTTGTTCGAAGCTAATCTTTTATTTAAGGAAGTAAATGCAAATCCAACGTAACTAAGTTCCGTTAGGTGCAAATTTTCAACAATTGATTTGGTCCTATTGTATGTCAGATTGAGTCTACATAGGATCTTGTAGACCTTGTACCTTCCTACATAAAGGACCTAGTGTTTTGTTTTGAAGGGTCACGCCATCACCAGTAGTACCTACATCATGAGAACACCAACGTTCTCTCAGAGAGTTAGAACTCTAAAGCAACGTCCACACTGTGGTGATCGACTTCTGTCAACTAATGTATTGAAGACGCAACCAACTTTGTAATCTTATTCGTGTTAAAAAGACAAAAGAAATACTGCTCGCAATTATTTTAAATTACTACTTACTTCAACAAATTAGTTGGAGAAGGAAAAAGTACAAAACACCATATAAGCAAAATCAAGCTGCTCAAGATTACCGCGATGTACTCATGATATCACCACCGGAATCGTCAAGATTCACAAAAGCAAACACAAGTGAATTTTAAATCAAGAGGGGATTTCTATGGCTTCCACAATGAATGGAACTGAAAGATAAGAAAAATGCAGCTGAAAAGACCGATGCAGTTGAAACATTCCTAGATGATATAAAGAGGAGGGTCAAATCCAAGAGGCTTTTAAGAGGGAAAAATCCGAGTGATAGATGGGGTTGCAAAAGGATGCACACAATTAGAAATGCTCAGAGGAAAAGATCTCTCCAAAGATATGAAATCCATAATGCCAACATTGTGGAAGATATCAACGACAATTTCGTAGACCCTAACCATTTTAATCCCTTCATGGAGAGGCATAAAAGGGTTTGTCAGAAGTAGAAAGGAAGTTCCAGTAGATAATTATTTAGAAATTAGTTCTGGTTGAATTGGAATTCGATTTGCCCCGATGAAAGGGCTGGCTATAAATTCATACAAAATCATTAATCAACAAAAATATTTTGATTAGGTTAACACAAGCAAACTTGTAGACTTGTCCTAATAATAAGTGGGTACCTGCTTATGTACCTAGGTACGTTTACCTAGGTGAAGTGGGTAATAGGTAGGTAAAATGGGTAAGTTAGATTCGTGTTCATGGCGTTGATGTATTTTAAATTACCCATTATTAATGGGAGTTATAAAATTGCTCAATCATCTCAAATTGTTAAAAGCTAACTGGAAACTCACTCTATCAGTAAGGATAATAATAATGAACTTAGCAAGAGAGTAATTCCTATAAGGATAAATCAACTCCCGCCATTAAAACATCTGTTTACAATTAACCACTTTTTGGTTCAGACCAAATACCAAAAATTTGTCCATTAGAAATACAAATGATAGGTGTACAATAGAAGGGAGGGTTTGTTACAAAAGAAAGATGGTGGCAGTATAAGCCTTTGCAGATCTTTTGTGCAAAAATTTAAAGAAGTATTTCAATAGGTCAGCCTTAAGAAAGAAAGTTTTCTATTTTGGTCTTTCTCTCTCTCTCTCTCTCTCTCTTCTCTTCTTTCATAGACGGTTTTAAAATCTTCCAACATCAACCTTTCAAAATTTCTCTTGCCCTAAAAACATGATTTTGACTCGAGAAACAACCCAATCCTAGAATTGAATAAGGAAAAGTACCTATCCCAACAAAATGTAATCCGATTATGCGATTGATTTTGGCTGTAGGCAATGGCCAATGGTGTACCTTTATTTGGCCGAAGGGTTAATAGTTTAATACACTCATGTAATTGCCCCAATTACATCACGGAACAAAATGGTTTCCAATTAATTTTGTTCTCATTTAATTCCAAGCAATTCTGAAAGCCGTGGGTCCATATGTAGCCCAAGGATGAAAGAAATAAATAGACAAAGATTAGGGTTTAGTCTATAGTTTATTTTAGGTAACTTTTAGGCTCCAATTTGGGTAAAGATTACTTTTTCAAACACCTACAGATTTTCAAGTTAACCATTTTATAATAATTGATTTTGTAGATCTTACTCGGACCTAACTTAGATGATTCTTCACTGAATATCTGCTGAGTTGATTTAACAAAATCTCGGGAACGGTATAAGCTATTAGAGACTTGAAATTTGGTATGTAGTTCACAAATGTGACAAAGATGCAACACAAAACGTTTGGTTAAGATGGTTGCTGCGCTTAGCGGCCTGTCGTATTGGTTGTTATAAATCACGAGGGTGAAATATGGCGTTGCTATGTTGTTTATAGG
>NW_007378135.1:21774-35360 GCF_000475195.1 Diaphorina citri
AAAAAAAAAAAAAAAAACGACGCAGCAAATCGAGACGTCTCTATCTCTCTCCCTCTATCTCTATCTCTTTCTCTCTCCCTCTATCTCTCTCCCTCCCTCCCTCTCTCTCTCTCGATTTCCCTGTCGTATTGGTTGTTATAAATCACGAGGGTGAAATATGGCGTTGCTATGTTGTTTATAGGAGAGAGTGAGAGAGAGAGAGAGAGAGAGAGAGAGAGAGAGAGGAAGGGAGAGAGAGAGGGAGTTTTGAAAGTTTTCTGGAAAGACTGGGGGGATACAAACAAAGATGCTGGGAAGAGAGAAAGAGAAGGAGAGAGAGAGAGAGAAAGAAAGTTTTCTATTTTGGTCTTTTTCTCTCTCTCTCTCTCTCTCTTCTCTTCTTTCATAGACGGTTTTAAAATCTTCCAAAATCCACCTTTCAAAATTTCTCTTGCTAATAACAACACGATTTTGACTCGACAAACAACCCAACCCTAGAATCGGATAAGGAAAAGAAATCCAACAAAATGTAATCCGACTGATTTTGGATGTAGGCAAAATGGCCAATGGTGTAGGTACCTTTATTTGGCCGAAGGGTTATTGTAAATACATACATACCTATTAAATAATAAAGAACAATACATTATTAGAGTATATTGAGGCAATTACACGCATGTAATTGCCCCAATTATATTACGGAACAAAATGGTTTCCAATTAATTTTGTTCCCATTTAATTCCAAGAAAAATCCGTGGGTCCATGTGTAGCCCAAGGATGAGAAATAAATAGATGAAGATTAGGCTTTAGTCTAGCTCGTTTTAAGTAATTTTTAGGCTCCAATTTTGGTAAAGATTACTTTTTCAAACATCTACAGATTTCTAAGCGATCCATCTTATAATAATTGATTTTGTAGATCGTACTCGGACCTACCTTGGTTAGCCAAAACCAGATCACTCTGAAGCTGATTGAGAGGCCGACGACAAACGCCGACCCCATCTGAACATGGGAAAAGGCAAAGAAAAAGAAGAAGAAGGCTAGGACCTACCTTGGATGATTCTTCACCAAATATATGTATCAGCTGAGTGATTGCCAAAGGCCAAAAGGAAGTTTAATAGAGTGTCTTCTGTTTTCTGGACCAATTCAGCGGAGTGTGAGAAAACTTCATTATAGGTATCTCATATTTTCCTTTTTTTCTGCTTTTTATTGGCAGTTCTGCATTTTCCTTCTTCATTTTGATTTTCATTAAATCCGTACCTATAACCCGAAAATTATATCTTCAAATAATTCTCTTCATATCACAAGAAGATAACCACAAACTGTGACAGAATACACGAATACATCAGGCTTTATTTATTTGATTTTTTTATTTTATTTTATTATTAGTTTTTTCTTCTTCTTCTTCTTCTTCTTCTTCTTCTTCTTCTTCTTCTTAGGAGGATGGTACTCACTATTATTTTCTTATCTACATTATTTTCTTCTACTAACATAGATACTTAGTTGCTTAGTTCTAATGTATTTACTTATAGGATATACCTCTATTATCATGTGTTCTTCAGCTATATCTATGTACATTTCTATTCTATCCTCTCCTATACTTCCAAGTACTTTGGATGCACATTCAATTATATTCAATTGATGATGTGATCTGTCAGACTTGATGAGTCTTCTTGATGTAACAATGTCATCAGTGACAGCCATGTGATGGGCTTGAGTACTCCTGAGAGTCTTGAGGCAATGAGGCATGATTAGGTAGGTACTATTCCTATGGTTATATCAACGGAGCTTTCAGCCTATTTGGCTTTAGGCTTTAATTTACTATGTAGTTATACTTTTATTTACTGTGTATATCTACTTTTTACTATGCATAGGTAATTATTATAATTATATTTATTTTTATAATTAGGATTATTTATTCACATGGATGTTGGTCAGACCAAATTGTATACATATTTAAAATTTCTTATTAGATACAGTTATTTAAAAACAATTTTCATCAAATGTTTGATGAGAATAGTTTCTTTTTTGGTCCTTCTACTAATTTTACTAATTATCACCGTTTTCTTCTCTAGACTGATAATAATTTGGTAATTGACTTGATTTTCAGGACTTCTTTTTTTATCTTTTTCAAATCTGGAGTTTGGTACAGAAGCTGTGATTTTACGATATGTTTTGTCTAGCTTGTTGTGATGGTTAGGCAAGTACTCCATTTCATAGGTAAATTAGGACCATAGGTTTATACTATTCTACCTATAATTAGAACAATAATAATTATCCCGCTATTATGGAAGACAGACTTATGGTCATGCATCAGGTAACTTACGCGTAGCCCCAACGTACGTACGAGTATGTTGTACGTAAAACATTCAGTTCTAGCCCAGTAAAATTAGACAAATCGAGAGAAATAATATTTTGAAGTTTGTAAAATTGGCATGTGTGTTCCTTGGTCCCTGGACTAAAAATCCCCAAGGATGAGGCGACATTTAATTGGAAGAGCTTTTTTCCAGAGTTTGGATAGATGGAACTGTAACTACCGAGATTGATTGATTACCAATCAACGGGTTTACCTGTTGTAACTGCTATCGTCCCGAAATCGAAGAGAGAAGAAAGACCGGATAGGAGAAAACCAGCTTTTGAATAGCTCCCCCTACCCTTGGGGACTTTTAGTCCTTTTAAGTGTAGGATCCAAGGAGCTTTCACACCAAATTTCACCAACTAATTATTTTCGCTCAGTTACCATTTTGTGTCTAATTTGACCGGGCTATACTCTCTCCTATGGCATCCGTAATGTCTACTTGTACGCGATTATTTATAAGTCATTTATTCTGATACTGTTGGATAGACGGACTGTAACTACCGAGATTGATTGATTACCAATCAACGGGTTTACCTGTTGTAACTGCTAAGGTCTTATCGTCCCGAAATCGAAGAGAGAAGAAAGACCGGATAGGAGAAAACCAGCTTTTGAATAGCTCCCCCTACCCTTGGCGACTTTTAGTCCTTTTAAGTGTAGGATCCAAGGAGCTTTCACACCAATTTTCACCAACTAATTATTTTCGCTCAGTTACCATTTTTCGTCTAATTTGACCGGGCTATACTCTCTCCTATGGCATCCGTAATGTCTACTTGTACGCGATTATTTATAAGTCATTTATTCTGATACTTAATATTTACGAATTTACGTTAGTTATAAATTTACACTGCTTATTCCATATTCATATATTTACACTATATTTATATTTATTTACTTTATTACACTATATTTATATTTTACTTACTTTTAGTTATAAAATACTGCTTCAATGTACTTCTTCTTTTTAACTGAGATTTCTTACGCTGATATATTTACACTATATTTATATTTATTTACTTTTATTACACTATATTTATATTTTACTTACTTTTAGTTATAAAATACTGCTTCAATGTACTTCTTCTTTTTAACTGAGATTTCTTACGCTTCGTTCTTGGTTTTTATTTACTTTACTTATCTTTTTTATTTAATTTTAATGAGATCAAAGAGTAGTTGGCTCGCCTGAGGGCGGAAGAGAGGAGAGGGAGGAGGAGGAGGAGGAGGAGGAGAGTGCAAGTCTCAAGGAGGGGAAAGAAGAGGTGGAGAGGGGAGGAGGAGGAAGAGGAAGGGGAGAAGGAGGGAGAGTGTATAAATCACGGGAATGAAAATAAAGTGCAAGTCTCAAGGAGGGGAGGGGAAAGAAGAGGTGGAGAGGGGAGGAGGAGGAAGAGGAAGGGGAGAAGGAGGGAGAGTGTATAAATCACGGGAATGAAAATAATTTGCGCTCGAAATTTATGGCCAAGTTCTTGTATATGTTTTCTTGAAGCGCGCGGCAACGGACCCGTAGCGTGTTTTTGGCGCAATGAACAACGAAAACAAGATGTTACTGAGGGCCGGAGGGGGGCCCCCAGGCCAGATGGGACGGGGTCGGTTATGGTGGTAGAAGTGGGGTGTTGCGAAAAAATGAACACGTCTTGCCAAAATGTTAGAGTGATTACAATTTGGGCATGGCGAATACCTGCTGCCAAGTGCAAGGTACCGTGGAGTGCAGAGTGCATCCTACATTGCACTCCAATAACAAGGTGCACTCCGTAAAAAAAAAGAAAGTTGTTGAGTTGAACCAGGTATGTTTTTGATTTGTAACTCAAGCGAAAAGAGAAAAGGGTGCAATAGTCCTACATACTAGACTCCACACACAGGATTTGTCAGAAAAGACCCCCCCATTCAATGTAATAAACTCAAACGAAATTTACATTACGGTTATAAAAACACCTTTTGGGACTTTTCAGTCCAATCTCAGAAGAAGAAACATAAGCAATTTTGATCCCGACTTTTTGTAGAAGTGTAAAGTGAAAATCTGTCGAAAGCTTTAGGTAAATCCAGTATGAAAATGAATAGCGGACAGACTGCAACTCTAAACTAAAACTCATATATCTCGATTCTGTTGAACATGACGATACAAAAGCCATCTCTTGCGAAAGACTTCAGCAGAAGGGTTGAGTTCGTACCTCCCCACGCTACTAATAAGTCGGAAGCGTCTCTCAAAATAATGAACTCCTGAAATATGCATCACTGTCACCCCACCCGTGGGCCACTGGGGACCTCCCGCGCTGTTTTACCCCACTCTGCCCTATCATGTAACTAACTAGGGAATCTCACACCAAAAGTGACTCTCTACCCCGATTTCCCTTAACGGCGCGGCGCTAATTTCCTTGTCTCCTCTTCAGCTCTACCTAAACCTACCCACTCTCTCTCCTAGCAAGTACCTTCCCCCTTGTAAAATTTCTCCCTAGCTAGTACCTACCAACCCTTTGTCAAATTTCTCCCTAGCTAGTACCTACCAAACCTGCCTCGGTAGCGTAGTGGTCAAGACGCTCGCCTGGTAAACAGGAGGGCGTGGGTTCGATTCCAGCCGAGGCATGGAATTTTATCCTCATTTATTTGAAAAATATGTCTTGTACCTGCCTGTATTATGTTCCTGTGAGCCAAAGAGGTGTAGCTATAGAGGTAGGTATATTAGGAACAAGTAACTGATTTATAACTTTATTTTGTAGGTTATGCCGGAAAAAATTGGTAAGATGGTAGCGATTGTAGTGATGGTTTTTCTACAGTCCATGTTTCTTTCTATTTTTTTTTTTTTTTTTTTTGGGTAAAAGAACACTCAAATAAGTATCATTCAATAGGATAAGGAAAGTCGTGTGATGTTCACACCAGATTTTTTTCCTGCAAATTAGGAATTTTGAAGCCAAAAGGAACAAAAAATATTTTAAAAATGCTTTCACTTTTCCTTCTCCCTCTTCTTCTTTTTCAGATCTTCAAGCCAAAACGTTCTCATTTCTCAAGAGGTAAATCAGCGAAACGGTGTCTTTGGCACATCCACTAATAAATCTGCAGTGGAAATTCTGTTTAACAAGCCAATACCACCTTGTACGAAGAAAAACTCAAACTTTTCCTCTATCTCTGGTACCACCCTGTATAAATATCCCATTCATCTTCTTTCCTCTCTCTTGCTGAAGAGCTTCTCTGTCTTTTTCAGCAAAGTTGCTACATTGTAAAATCCGCCTTCCATTTTTCCTCTGCCTTCTCTGGATTTTTGTGTATGTTGTGGGATCTCGGCGACATTTTTTGTAAGCCTTTTTGATTTGTAGTCTCTTTTGGTATTTACATTTTTTGCTTTTAACAGGGTGCTAATATTAACTTTGGATACTTGGATGATAAAATCATAATTTTCTTCATTAAGGATAGATAAATCATTGTAAGAACACTTATGGACTATGGTTTCATCTTCCTTCCCCGGCTTGGCTCTACCTTGTGCTTTTGTCCAATTTCTAACACTATCGGGGTTTTTTTCTTTCTATTAGTTATGATTTTCTACAACCGCACTCACCAAATGACCTAGCTTTTCATCCATGTCCAGTACTTTCTTTAATAACTTCCAGTGGCGTAGCGTCCATGTAGGGTGTGTATGGCGGCCATACACTCAAAATTTACTCAAATACCCTTAAATATTGACTTTAAATATTTGTGAAGAAGCATGTGCATGACTTATGTAGTAATGTGCATGGTGATGGAAATTAGTGCCCTACACGCCTTACACTTGACTTTAGACCACGCAAACCTTATTCTATGAATCTATGTGATATCTTTCAAATCCAGTGGTGAGGTCCAAAGATAACTACATACTAGATACCAAATAGGTCTCCTTATTTTATTATTTTACAATTCTATTTAACGATTCTAATGGAAAGAATAAGCTTGTTCTTTTTTCTTCCAACATTTACAAAAAAAGTAAATCTCTAGCTACAGGATCCCTTGTTTCAAAAACTTCCAAAGGACGCAAAACTCTTCAAAAACGGCTCAACCTTAAATGTGTGCTGAGTGCTGAGTCGGTTGAAGTTTTAGAACTTTTTTCCCCCAAAAGAGATTACCACAAGGGGGAGTGATGTTGCCCGTACATTATGTAAAAACATTTGTTGGGGGGATTGAGGGTTGCATACTCCGCGCCTATTTCATTTCATACTAATATGATTTTAATGTGCATGAAATATGCTGACTGAGGAGGGTTCCGTAATATTTTATGCTGAATTGCTGACGCTCTGTTTTCATCTAATATTTTCAGATGTTCCTCTTCTTTGACAGATGTTCTCATCTTCTCCCACATCATCATCATCTTGTATTTTCCCTTCTTGGAGTTTTCTTTCGTTGTTCTTCTTCTTCTTCTTCTTTTTCTTCTTCTTGTTCCTCTTCCTCTTCTTCTTTCTCTTCTTCTTGCTTTTGTGGTTTTCTTTTAATATGATTTTTTTGTTTCTGGTTGTTATTTATATTCATCAATGTTCTACTTTATCCTTTTGGATATGCAACCTTTTTGCCGTTCTCTTTCCTCATCATTCTTCTTCTCCTGTTTTCTTTTGTTCTTCTTCTTTCCCCATAATGTCATCGTTTGCTCATGATTGCTCTTCTTTTCTTTTTAGTTGTTGAATAATGCATTTTGAAAGCTAAGTGGAAGTGTAATTTGTATAACTTCCTAGAACTCCTTCTTCATTTTTCTCCTCCTCCTCCTCCTCCTCCTCCTCCTCCTCCTCCTCCTCTAAACACTGTTGATTTTCTCCCCCCGTCAGTTGTTTTACAAACACTTGTTCGTTATCTTGTTATGATACCATTTTGTGATAGAGGAATAAGAGGGAGCTGTTTTCTGGGTCCTTTTTCAAAGTCTGGTCTACAGAAACGCATTATACGGTCATTTTCATAAGACAAAAGCGTATGTGAGAAATTGGTAAAATGGCTGTTCCAAGATGTGTTGTACAGGGAAAAAGACATTTTTTAATAGTATTGCCCATGTCAGAGAATGTATTGTCTTGTTATTCACTTAGCACACGATTTATATGATTGCAAATTTAATCCAAAATTACATAGGTATAGATAAATAATGTTCGTTTTATTTATTAATTTCCCATAGGTATGCAACTATACAAGATAATTTTAGGTACTACATACTCTTTTCTCCCGATAAAAATGTACTTCTTCAGTCGCACTCATCTTTTTCCTCATTTTATACGAATGTTACACTTCTGTATCTGTATGAATTGTAAGCATACATAATTCTTATAAATCATTGATTTGTTGCATGCATGTGTCTTGTTTTATTTTGGACTGCGCGCAACATTGCTTTGAATTGTAAGCATACATAATTCTTATAAATCATTGATTTGTTGCATGCATGTGTCTTGTTTTATTTTGGACTGCGCGCAACATTGCTCTCCGCCATCTCGGGTGGCGTAGCAAGGGCAGGGCTGACCTCAGGGGGCCCCAATTTGCCCCGAGCCTGGGCTCTTCAAAGGGGTCCTAGTACCAACCTTTTTTTTTTTTGAGAGAGAGGTTTGATAGAGGGAATTGCAACTGCTAAGGTCCCATCGCTTTGGGTCAGCCGGCCCCATTTAGCTCGAGCCACAAGCTTCTCAAAGTGTCCTATAGTTATAGTCCCATAGTTTGGTCTCTCTCTCCGTGTTTGGTTTGGTTTTAAAAAGATGAGTGTTCCACCGCCGTTTTTATTTCGTAGCAATGAAACAACTGCTACATTAGACGCATGTGGCCTGTGTCCAACATTGCTCTCCGCCATCTCGGGTGGCGTAGCAAGGGCAGGGCTGACCTCAGGGGGGCCCCAATTTTGCCCCGAGCCTGGGCTCTTCAATTTTGCCCCGAGCCTGGGCTCTTTTTATAGTTCTACAGTTGGTCTCTCTATCCGTGTATTTACTCCAAATTCGGGACTCAATCTCTAGTCGACTCTACCTAAGTAAGAATTTCACCCGGACTCAATCCGTCAGCGTCCCTTAAACCAGCAGTCTCTCTCTCTCTCTCTCTCTCTCTCTCTCTCAAGAGGTTTAATAGAGGGATTGCAACTGCTAAGATCTCATCGTCCCTAAAGGGAAGAGCGACGGAAGACATGAGGAGAAAGCCAGCCGCTGCAAGAACGGACCTTGTCTGTTCGGGATAACATCCGGCTCGAGTAGGAATCGAACCCGCGACCTAGTGCTCACAAGGCAGACGAGCTACCATACAAACTAACTAGGCTGGAACAAACAGTTTTTTCCCCTCAAAACCATATACCGAATATAAATAATATTTTATTTAAAAAGGGGGGCTGTTGTTCAAGTTAGGTCCCTGGCTCCCTGGCCCCAGATTTGCGGACGGCCCCTGAGCAATAGCATCGCAACAAGCGGGCAGTGCCAAGAATTGAAGAATTTCCAAGTGTAAATAACCTTACCTAACAAGCACGAATAATTTTTCATTTCGGATATATAGATAGATGGTATCTTATCAAGCCTGATAACAGGGAAAAGGAGGAGAAGATATGGGAAGGGGTACGAGATTACCAGATTTTCCAAAGAGCACTCACTGTTTTTATTATTATTATTATCATCATCAATTTTCTTATCAGATCAATAAAATTGACTTTGAAAAAAAGCTTTGTATAACTGCTATTTATCAAATAGATATAAATTGAACTGAAGTCACAATCGTAATGAGAGGAGACACCAATGTCCCAATCCTTTTGCAACGTTATCCAAAGTTCCCTGATCCTCTACTTAATTTGTCGACGTTATTTGGTCCCTCTAAGGTTTCTCAATAAATACTTGAAACGCTAACTTCCTAGCATTTATTTAATGTAAACCATAAATTGATTAGTAGGTTTTAGTCCGGTAGGTATTTCTAATTGCTCCACCTTTATCTTCATTGAGGTCTTTTAATTGACAACCTCCGTAAGCTTTCAGATTCTAATAGAGATGAGATCTATTTTATAACTTAATCTAATCAGAAGCTATTTAGATTCACCCATTCCTGAACCAGTCCGTCAATATCCTCACTAGGTAAATTGAATTCACTTCATTAAAAACTGGAATTTCTCGACTTTATTGAACGACTTGCATCTTATTAATTTCTTATCATTGATGTCTTTCTTTCAATCAGAAGCTATTTAGATTCACCCATTCCTGAACCAGTCCGTCAATATCCTCACTAGGTAAGTTGAATTCACTTCATTAAAAACTGGAATTTCTCGACTTTATTGAACGACTTGCATCTTATTAATTTCTTATCATTGATGTCTTTCTTTTGATTTCTTCCTTTTGATTAACTCTGATTTTAGACACTTAGGAAAGCCTTCAAAGTGAAAATGCAGATAAATTTTCGATTATTTCAAGAAACCATTTTGCCGGACCCGCCATCAAAGTTGATGATTTTATAGCTTCAAATAAATTGATTTTTAATCTTTTCGGTTTAATTAAGACGCTATACATATACCGATGCGCTAAAGATCACATGAACTTATAATGACAAAAATGAGACACTATCTTTATTTTGTCACTATTTTGGTGGATTTCTTTTATCTAAATTTCTTAAAAATCTCTTCATTAAGACTCTCCTAGCAGGTACCTTCCCCCCTGTAAAATTTCTCCCTAGCTAGTACCTACCAACCCTTTGTCAAATTTCTCCCTACGAGCCATTTCACACTGAGCGGATTTTTACCGCGCGGATTTCGCTCTCGCGTTTTTTTTTTCCGCCTATTCAATGAGTGTTTAATGAGTCCTTTCACACACAGCGGTATTCTAGTGAAATCCGCGCGTTTTCCCTGCGGATCCGCTGGACGTCCGCAGAAATTTAGACCCGCGATCGCGGTTTTTTTCCCGCTGCAGTAGTAGTCCTATTAGAAGTGTTGTGATGTAAGGAATATTGACTTAACCTCGCCTAGTGGTTACCTTCCACTCAAGAGTCTATTATTATTATTATTACCAACCCTTTGTCAAATTCCTCCCTACCTTCTCAATCATCTATATTAAATTTACTTACTACCTACTCAGATCTCACCCCTTCTCCTTCCTCATCTCCTTTATTTTCTTCCCCCTTTCCTAACTACCTCCTGATTCTTCTACCTAGCCTCCTCCCCTCTTTCTTCTTCTCCCTACCTAACGGTCCAACCTTCTCCCAGCTACTTACCTAACCTACGCTCCTACATCCCTCCTCTCGCTACCTAATTCTCACTCTCCCATCCCTCCCTTTTCGTGCTAGTCTCTGTTTCTCTCCCTCTTTTCCTCTACCTTCCTCTCTCCCCTTAACTTTTCCTCCCTCTTTCACCTCTTTTTCTTCTTCCCACCTCTACCTATCTAACTCCCTCTTTCCCCTGGTCCCTTCTTTCTTCCTATTCCTCTAACTAACTCAGTCTTCCCTATTTCCCCTCTTCCTCTAACTCCCTCTTCTCCCATTCCCTCCTCCTCCTAAATCCCCTTTTTCCCTGTATTCCTCTGGTGTAGCGTCTATGTATAAACTTTGCAAGTTTAGGATAAATCCGAAATTCAAAACTCTTGGGTAATCAACTGGAAACAACACATCCCCTTTCCCCCTCCCTCTCTCTCTCTCTTTCCTTCCTCCTGAGGGAATCCATGCTCCTCTCCTTCTTCTCCTCCTCCTCCTTTTCCTCCTCCTCTTTCTCTTCCTCCTTCTCCTCCTATTTCGTCTCTTCATTTGGAAACCTCATCCTTCTCCCTTCCACTCCTGACAGAAGTACCTTCATCATCGCCAAAATGTGCTTCCCATTTAGGTGCTGGGTCAACACGAGAACACCAGAAAGTAACCCGTTGAAATATTTGCAATCGAAAAATGAGTACAAATTTTTGTCGATGGTGGGATTCGAACCCGGGACCTTCTGCATGGCAAGCAAGCGCGTTACCACTGGACCAACCGTGCACTCCGTGTATTTAGTCCGAATTCGGGACTCAATCTCTAGTCGACTCTACCTGAGTAAGAATTTCACCCGGACTCAATCCGTCAGCCTCCCTTGAACTAGCAGTTTTTTTTTCTCAAGAGGTTTAATAGAGGGATTGCAACTGCTAAGATCTTATCGTCCCTAAAGGGAAGAGCGAAGGAAGACATGAGGAGAAAGCCAGCCGCTGCAAGAACGGACCTTGTCTGTTCGGGATAACATCCGGCTCGGGTAGGAATCGAACCCGCGACCTAGCGCTCACAAGGCAGACGAGCTACCGTCCAAGCTAACTAGGCTGGAACAAACAGTTTTTTTTCCCTCAAAACTATATACCCAATATAAATAATACTTTATTTAAAAAGGGGGGCTGTTGTTCAAGTTAGGTCCCTGGCCCCAGATTTGCGGGCGGCCCCTGAGCAATAGCATCGCAACAAGCGGGCAGTGCCAAGAATTGAAGAATTTCCAAGTGTAAATAACCTTACCTAACAAGCACGTATCCTTTAGTAACTTTAGTTCTTTCTTATAGGTAATTTATTTTAAACGAAAAATAAGTAATTTATCTTTTTGTTCTTTCCTTATTAGTTTATGTTGAAAATTCTTTGAAAATTACCCACATCAACTTGCCCAAGATCTGTTGTCAGCTTTGACTTCAGAAAACTTGAAAAGCATTGAGATTATCATTAATAGCTTCAGTAATTTTGGGCTATGGCATGTATGATTTTGGATTATATCATATGACTCATGTGTAATACATCATTGGACGTAAAAGTCCACTATCCTGCCAGCCCAACCCCGTCTAAGGCCAGCCCTGTCCTCTCTGTTCCGGACATGCATGAGATGGTTCCAGCATGCCATCTCAGATCTCCAGGCTGCATAGATGGTTATATCATATGACTCATGTGTAATACATCATTGGACGTAAAAGTCCGCTATCCTGCCAGCCCAACTCCGTCTAAGGCCAGCCCTGTCCTCTCTGTTCCGGACATGCATGAGATGGTTCCAGCATGCCATCTCAGATCTCCAGGCTGCATAGATGTCACACAGAAACTCATTCAATCTCGTCTGCTGCTAGAAGATCTCATTAATGTAGATTTCCTACATTTTTTGCGCTATCATCTCGGACAAGAGAAGCAATTACAATAAAATAAATTGTTCATATACGTGAAGCGGCGGAGGATTGCAATTATTAACATTTCTGCAGACCATCAGCAGGTTGATGAGAATCTTTCTTAGAGCAGATCTGGAAGATGGTTGGTATTCCAATATTTTAATTTTGATCCGAGAGCAACTAGCAGACATTGCAGAAGACCTTAATATTCATAATAATTATTCTGCAGTTATTATTGATTTTGTAATTTAGCAAACTACTTACGGAATCTATTCAGCAGGTTGATGAGAATCTTTCTTAGAGCAGATCTGGAAGATGGTTGGTATTCCAATATTTTATTTTTGATCCGAGAGCAACTAGCAGACATTGCAGAAGACCTTAATATTCTTAATAATTATTCTGCAGTTATTATTGATTTTGTAATTTAGCAAACTACTGACGGAATCTTTGGAACATCAGCTGAATGATAGAAACGTCATTTTGATCCGAGAGCAACTAGCAGACATTGCAGAAGACCTTAATATTCTTAATAATTATTCTGCAGTTATTATTAATTTTGTAATTTAGCAAACTACTGACGAAATCTTTGGAACATCAGCTGAATGATAGAGACGTAACGTCACTGAATAAACTGCTAAGGACTTTAGTGACATCAGCATTGTAAATTCAGTATTCGGGTAGATGGTGAATATTTATCTATAAAATCTACGTTAATAAATTACTATAATTTGTATTCATTGTCCTTAAACAAAATCTCCAAGCGTACAAGACACATTTTTTGTTGCTAAAGTACTTACAACTTGGCACCATCTGCAAAATTGTACTCCGCGATTTCGCACTCGTTTCCCCAGACAGCTAATGACACAATAGTTCCTTACCTGTAAAAACAGAACAAGGAAAACTGGATTAGATGGGTGAGATTCTTCAAATTTAACCAACCTCATCAAAACGGAAACAGATGTGTTAATTGGTGAACATGAAGTAACTCTAGGAGCCATCGATACCAGTCTGATGAATGGAATGATGAGTACCTTCATGGAGAAATGATTATTCACTGAAATAATAAAACTGATCTGCCTCAACCATGTTCAAGCATATTTTTCTTAACGGTGCTTTGGATAAGTAGGTTTTTGAACTCAAGAAGGTTAGGGAATTAGCAAACTTTCTTTTCTTTTTTTTAAGAGGTTTGACAGAGGGAACTGTAACTGCTATGGTCTTATCGTCCCGAAATCGAA
>NW_007378135.1:35420-48407 GCF_000475195.1 Diaphorina citri
AAAAAAAAAAAAGGTACCGGGGAATTGTTCAGAAGGAAGTTTTGTTTTGGGACTGTGGGTCTTCAATATTTTGGTCTGACCAGTTGGGACTTGGTTTCCAAACTTGTAACCTAACCATCTAGCGTCTGGTGTTCATTGGTATTTCTGTTCAAACTTCTTGAAACAGATTCCCTGGAAAGGTGTTCGGATTATTTTGGATATTGAAATTCTTGCAATTGTTTTGAATGTGCTCCAACAAGTCAATTGCATATGTTTTGGTGACCAGTGGCGGAATAAATGGAGACAAAGACGGTACGGAACCGGTGAAGTCTGAAACTCGGTGAAACACTTGGTTGTCCGGAGCAAAGAAGGCACATTTTGTCCAGCTATTGGAACAAATGTGTATTATGTACTTGCCACAAAATAAGTACCATATACCCCCCTTCAAAACCTTACTTAGTGTATATCTGACTTCAAGTCACAAACATATAGATCCCAAGTTCACGTCCTTGACTACTGCATCACTGGACACTGGGTTGGCATACTAATATGAAGTACTGACTAGCTCGGAAACAATTTCCAAGTCTCTCGATTCTTTTGTCTCTTCCATTGGCTTCTTCTTCACCATCATCACATACTTGTTCTTCATTTACAATAATGTTAATGTGAAATGGTGAGACTAGTTTTTTGTGTCCGAAACTTTGAAAGAGTTTTGGTAGTTCTTCGTATTCATGCCTACCAGTTTGGTGCATGCCTTTTACAACTCGTTCTCGGCGTCATTTCTTTCAAATCTCCATGCGCTCCTGGGTTGTATGGTGTACTCAAACTATTCACTTCATCACATACGATGTTACACTGGACAAGTAGTTCTTCGTATTCATGCCTACCAGTTTGGTGCATGCCTTTTACAACTCGTTCTCGGTGTCATTTCTTTCAAATCTCCATGCGCTCCTGGGTTGTATGGTGTACTCAAACTATTCACTTCATCACATACGATGTTACACTGGACAACTGATACTTGAAGTGTTAATGTCCGATACTAATGAACTTCAATGAGGGAATTAACTGTCATATTTATCTCATGTCCTACCTGTTGCTAGTAACCAGTAAGGCCTTAACTGAGAAGCAGGTATAAGAGAGATTGTCAACTTGTCACGGTAATTTGTTAGGAAAAATGATGGAGCTTTGGAAATAAATGATCAAAGCCGTTTATTTTAGTTTCTTGCTATAATGAGAGTTCTTTATATTTCATATTTTAACAAATTGAAAAACAAATCGTGTGAAAAGCTCAAAACCACATAGGTATAGGTATTATTCCTAACGAAATCGTGGACTGTACACTGGACAAAATACACAAAGAAGACTAAAAATGGCAATACTTAAATCCTGAAAAAGATGACCTGAAAAAAAGAAGCGCGCTGCGTGGAATGCATACTAAGTATGCGATTGTGTTACCGGGGAATTGTTCAGAAGGAAGTTTTGTTTTGGGACTGTGGGTCTTCAATATTTTGGTCTGACCAGTTGGGACTTGGTTTCCAAACTTGTAACCTAACCATCTAGCGTCTGGTGTTCATTGGTATTTCTGTTCAAACTTCTTGAAACAGATTCCCTGGAAATTATTTTGGATATTGAAATTCTTGCAATTGTTTTGAATGTACTCCAACAAGTCAATTGCTTTAAATATGCTTCAAGTGTCAATTCTGCAAAATTGGTCTGTAGTGTGCTTCAGTAACACGGCTGAATTAAATTTTGGTCTGACCAGTTGGGAATTGGTTTCCAAACTTGTAACCTAACCATCTAGCGTCTGGTGTTCATTGGTATTTCTGTTCAAACTTCATGAAACAGATTCCCTGGAAAGGTGTTCGGATTATTTTGGATATTGAAATTCTTGCAATTGTTTTGAATGTGCTCCAACAAGTCAATTGCTTTAAATATGCTTCAAGTGTCAATTCTGCAAAATTGGTCTGTAGTGTGCTTCAGTAACACGGCTGAATTAAATTGCTTTAAATATGCTTCAAGTGTCAATTATTCTGCAAAATTGGTCTGTAGTGTGCTTCAGTAACACGGCTGAATTACACTCAGTAACAGTTCTGCCAGATGTCACTATTATGTCCGTATGTTTGTTTCACACTCGAGCTTTGTCTGTGTCAAGAAACACCTCGTCTACTGTGTTATCAGATGGTTTAGGTACAGTGTAGTATAAACAAATAAGGGAAAGAGTTTTTACAAATGGAAAAGGTGTTATCAGATGGTTTAGGTACAGTGTAGTATAAACAAATAAGGGAAAGAGTTTTTACAAATGGAAAAGGCAATTTTGTGAGGAAAATCTGAATTGTCATTTCTGTATTTTACGTTGAATGGTAGACAGCTCGTTGTCTTTAAATATCTAAGGCTATGGTCTCTAAATGAACATTTCTGATGTCACTGACAGACAAGTCGTTTTCTTTAAATCTCTAAGGCTAAAGTCTCTAAATGAACATTTCTGATGTCATTGACAGACAAGTTAGAGTTGAGCTCTTGTATTGCCTCAACTAAAGTTTCATGGACAATTATGTAGTACAATAATGTTAATGTGAAATGGTGAGACTAGTTTTTTGTGTCCGAAACTTTGAAAGAGTTTTGGCAGTTCTTCGTATTTATGCCTACCAGTTTGGTGCATGCCTTTTACAACTCGTACTCGGCGTCATTTCTTTCAAATCTCTATGCGCTCCTGGGTTGTATGGTGTACTCAAACTATTCACTTCATCACATACGATGTTACACTGGACAATTTTGTCGTGGCGCTGCGTGGATCACCTATCGTACCTATGTACATATCGTACCTATGTGATTTCGCGATTATGTTCGCGGATTTCGCGATTATGTTCGCGCAAACTACTTACGGAATCTTTGGAACATCAGCTGAATGATAGAGACGTAACGTCACTGAATAAACTGCTAAGGACTTTAGTGACATCAGCATTGTAAATTCACCTTCTACCTTCTCAATCATCTATATTTACTTACTACCTACTCAGATCTCACCCCTTTTCCTTCCTCCTCGCCTTTATTTTCATCCCCCTTTCCCAACTACCTCCTGATTCTTCTACCCAGCCTCCTCCCCTCTTTCTTCTTCTCCCTACCTAACAGTCCAACCTTCTCCCAGCTACTTACCTAACCTACGCTCCTCCATCCCTCCTCTCGCTACCTAATTCTCACTCTCCCATCCCTGCTAGTCTCTGTTTCTCTCCCTCTTTTCCTCTACCTTCCTCTCTCCCCTTAACTTTTCCTCCCTCTTTCACCTCTTTTTCTTCTTCCCACCTCTACCTATCTAACTCCTTCTTTCCCCTGGTCCCTTCTTTCCTCCTATTCCTCTAACTAACTCAGTCTTCTCTCTTTCCCTTCTTTCCACCTCTTCTCTTCTTCCCACCTCTACCTATCTAACTCCCTCTTTCCCCTGGTCCCTTCTTTCCTCCTATTCCTCTAACTAACTCAGTCTTCCCTCTTTCCACCTCTTCCTCTGACTCCCTCTTCTCCCATTCCCTCCTCCTAAATCCCCCTTTTTCCCTGTATTCCTCTGGTGTGTAGCGTCTATGTATAAACTTTGCAAGTTTAGGATAAATCCGAAATTCAACACTCTTGGGTAATCAACTGGAAACAACACATCCCCTTTCTCCCTCCCTCTCTCTCTCTTTCCTTCCTCCTGAGGGAATCCATGCTCCTCTCCTTCTTCTCCTCCTCCTCCTTTTCCTCCTCCTCTTTCTCCTCCTATTTCGTCTCTTCATTTGGAAACCTCATCCTGCTCCCTTCCACTCCTGACAGAAGTGAAGGTACATCGCCAAAATGTCTCTTTCTTCTCCTCCTCTTCTTCCTCCTCCTCCTTTAGGGAACTCGATATTCTTCTCCTCTCCTCCCATACAGGCCAAAATGTCTCTTTCTTCTCCTCCTCTTCTTCCTCCTCCTCCTTTAGGGAACTCGATATTCTTCTCCTCTCCT
This sequence comes from Diaphorina citri, assembly GCF_000475195.1. NCBI lineage: Eukaryota > Metazoa > Arthropoda > Insecta > Hemiptera > Psyllidae > Diaphorina > Diaphorina citri. Next base: position 39,375 of record NW_007378135.1, read on the forward strand.
CCCATACAGCTGATGATTTTATAGCTTCAAATAAATTCATTTTTAATCTTTTCGGTTTAATTAAGACGCTACCGATGCGCTAAAGATCACATGAATTTATAATGACAAAAATGAGACAATATCTTTATTTTGTCACTATTTTGGTGGATTTCTTTTATCTAAATTTCTTAAAAATCTCTTCATTAAGAATGAAAGAGTCCGTCAAAGAGTTAAGAGCTTCCTAAGAAGATACATTAGCGGTTTGATAAATCGCTCAAAGTGAAGACTTTTTAAGACAAACTTCTTTTACTTAAAAATAGATACCTAGTATTATTTAGGTAATTTTGTGGTAATTAGTCAGATTAGAGTCTCGAAAAATTAAAGGAAAAAAAACCCCTGATGGGTTTTTTTCAAATCATTTGAATTTAAAACGTTATTCAAGAATGCACTCTTTTGATTGGATAACGCGTTGAATAACAGCAACGTTGAATAACAAGAAACCATATTGTTTGTTTATGCGCACAAACAATTTTCGTTACTTCTGCGCAGGATATTGTTCGAAATTCATGCGCACTCCGATGATATTTGGATTCGAAGTATTTTAAAACTGAATTTGCATATAAAAGATTTGTAAACTTTACAAAATTAGGTATTGAATTTTTGCAAATTCTGTAATCGAAAAATTAAAGGAAAAAAAACCCCTGATGGGTTTTTTCAAGTCATTTGAATTTAAAACGTTATTCAAGAATGCACTCTTTTGATTGGATAACGCGTTGAATAACAACGAGGAAACCATATTGTTTGTTTAAGCGCACAAGCAATTTTCGTTACTTCTGCGCAGGATATTGTTCGAAATTCATGCGCACTCCGATGATATTCGGATTCGAAGTATTTTAAAAATGAATTTGCACATAAAAGATTTGTAAACTTTACAAAATTAGGTATTGAATTTTTGCAAATTCTGTACTTCTTTTGTCAAAACTAAATCAAAAGGCAAAATGGAAGAACCGAAAATAATAACACCATGTTCATCACGGATGCTGACATTATTGAAAACTCTTCTATCTCTCCTACTTACGACTATTGAACATTTAAGTTCAAGAACAAGAAGTAGTCCATGATTATAAAGGACAATAAATTTGATCAAGAACAATATAGGCGAAGAACAGGAGGAAGAAGTAACTGAAAAAGTAAGTAAAGAAGGAATACGAGTAAGAATTAATATAAAATGAGAGAAGAGTCTGCATGTTTCACGGACCATCTCACAAGAAGTAGTCCATGATTATAAAGGACAATAAATTTGATCAAGAACAATATAGGCGAAGAACAGGAGGAAAAAGTAACTGAAAAAGTAAGTAAAGAAGGAATACGAGTAAGAATTAATATAAAATGAGAGAAGAGTCTGCATGTTTCACGGACCATCTCTCAAGAATCTTGGAATCATTGAGACTAAAGTTCAAAACGCATGAATGATCATTTGGAAAAGAAGAAGAAAGAACTGCAGGTTTCAGAACATCATCCTTATGTCAACAGAAAATTAAACTGAACTTTTGAGAAGAAGATCTTGAAATCCTCTCAGCGGAACTCAGGCTTGGACCTCCTCCGGGAATGAGTCAATAGTAGGACTAACTACGAGTAGTAACACTAGTAACTATTCTTTTGATTATTTTGCTTCATCTTCAAACAATCCTTTAGTAACTTTAGTTCTTTCTTATAGGTAATTTATTTTAAACAAAAAATAAGTAATTTATCTCTTTGTTCTTTCCTTATTAGTTTATGTTGAAAATTCTTTGAAAATTACCCACATCAACTTGCCCAAGATCTGTTGTCAGCTTTGACTTCAGAAAACTTGAAAAGCATTGAGATTATCATTAATAGCTTCAGTAATTTTGGGCTATGGCATGTATGATTTTGGGTTATATCATATGACTCATGTGTAATACATCATTGGACGTAAAAGTCCGCTATCCTGCCAGCCCAACTCCGTCTAAGGCCAGCCCTGTCCTCTCTGTTCCGGACATGCATGAGATGGTTCCAGCATGCCATCTCAGATCTCCAGGCTGCATAGATGTCACACAGAAACTCATTCAATCTCGTCTGCTGCTAGAAGATCTCATTAATGTAGATTTCCTACATTTGACACTTTGGATGCACCTTCCAACCGCGGAGGAACCATACGAACCGGAAAAAAAACACAATTTTCTTAATAAAGAGAAAAAAATATTCAAAAAAATATCTCGTTCCCTCAGAAAACTATATTGAACACGTCTCGGCACAAATGTTGGAAGCAAACTGGCGACACTTTGGACGCACTTTCCGACTGCGGAGGAACCATACGAACCGGAAAAGAAACACAATTTTCTTAAGAAAGAGAAAAAAATATTCAAAAAAATATCTCGTTCCCTCAGAAAACTATATTGAACACGTCTCGGCACAAATGTTGGAAGCAAACTGGAAAAAAGAGAATAAGTTTTGAGGGAAAAAGAGAGTATTTTGTTACAAAAAAACTTCAAAAGTAATAAACATTATTTTAAATGACACTCGGTTCTCGTATACATTGGAGACCTAGAGAGTATTTTGTTACAAAAAAACTTCAAAAGTAATAAACATTATTTTAAATGACACTCGGTTCTCGTATACATTGGAGACCTTGATTTTTACGACGGCATTAGGGTCGTAAAGTAACCGCAAGTTATGATGGGTGCCTTATCCGGAGTTTAAGGGACATTGCCAGGGCTCAGTAGGGACTGAGTCACTTTAAAGTGTAAGAAAGAAGGGAGAGAGTGATAATATCTACGGTGGAGTCCAACACATGCAACCGCACTTTGGACTCCACCTAAACTTAACATATTTTTTTCACAAAGAAAATTAATGAACATACCATCCTTCTTTATTTTCTTCTTTATGTTTGTTGTAATAATTTTCTGCAATATTTAGGCATTTGTAAAAAATAAAACAAAAAGTATTTTTTTTTTTTAAATAGTTTTTGGGTTATTTCTTACCTTTTTATGTTGTCTTAGAGCAATGTTTTTGGCCTAATAATGACATAATGTGGCAATGTTTGGGGCAGTCTATGTAAATTCTTTCGAAAAAAGCTACCTACCTATGTAAATTTATAATTGAAGAATTGGGGAGTGGATCCCCAAAAGAAACTTATAACCACAAAGGATCTATTTAGAGCTAGCTTCAGGACCGATTTAATAAAAGGATTGAAACGTATGGACTCTCATTCCTTACAACCAACAAATGACCTTCTCTAGCAATCCTCAACGTCTGGCTATGGCTAGTCTATTTCTAGCACCACAGGTTTCCAGACTGTGTTGGATTGGAATTAGTAATCCATAGGCAGCGTCTCTGGTAATCCAAACAGATCCAACCCGGCTTAATAGAATTCTCAATCCGAGTAAATACATTTGTGCCCAATTCCTCAGAAATCTCGGAATAAAGCTACGAGTTAGAGATACAACTAGTTTTTTATCTTCATATTTTTTTTCTTCTCTAAATCAACTAATCCTACGTCTTTTATTTTCTACAAAAAATGTATAAAAATAACAGAACCGATCATCTGCTGAGGTTCTGGTTCTGGTTTGGTCTGTTCATTTTCAAACACACCATCCTCGTTGCCACACCTTCTCTAAATCAACTAATCCTACGTCTTTTATTTTCTACAAAAAATATATAAAAATAACAGAACCGATCATCTGCTGAGGTTCTGGTTCTGGTTTGGTCTGTTCATTTTCAAACACACCATCCTCGTTGCCACACGAGATTCAAAATTTCATCGCAATAAATCACTGAACGAAAACCCGTCACGAAAGTTTAGTGGGGAATGAGGTACCCGAAACCATATGTTTTGGTGACCAGTGGCGGAATAAATGGGGACAAAGACGGTACGGAACCGGTGAAGTCTGAAACTCGGTGAAACACTTGGTTGTCCGGAGGAAAGAAGGCACATTTTGACCAGCTATTTTAAGGAACAAATATGTATAATGTACTTGCCACAAAATAATTACCCCCTTCAAAACCTTACTTAGTGTATATCTGACTTCAAGTCACAAACATATAGATCCCAAGTTCACGTCCTTGACTACTGCATCACTTATAGACAACGCACACAATACTCCTCTTGAATACTTGCTGTATATCTTCTGAAGGTGTTTATAATTATGTTTATCTCTTAGACGCAGACAGCAAGTAGTTTTGTAAATAGAATTCAATAAGACAGGCCAGTTGTATACAAACTTCTGAAGCCATTGTAACATACGTTACAAGGAAACACAATAGCTGAACGAAACGAGTAAGTCTGAAAAACTTTAGTGTCAATTACTCTATCACTTATATCTGTTTGAATGTTTTCACTATCTGTTTTATCTTGTAATGTAAATTCTTTTCTTTCAGCGATTTTTTTAAATAGAATTAAGTGTAATTACACTTGTTCTTCCATGATAAAATAAGCTTCACGTATTTCTATATACGTTTCGAACATCTTATTTGCATATTATTCAAATCCGAAACCATTCTTCTTCTTTATTCCATCACTAGTTCTTCTGCTGCTTCTGTTCGGTTCCGAGAAGTTGGTTCGATTTTGTTGTGTTGTGCGGTGTTTGCATATTTCTTTCGGCCATTCCATATCGAATTGGACTTCTCATTTACGTTTAGAGGCTGTATACTCTTTCAGGGAAACTGTCACTTACTGGTATCTTATCTTAACGAATTGGACTTCTCATTTACGTTTAGAGGCTGTATACTCTTTCAGGGAAACTGTCACTTACTGGTATCTTATCTTAAAGTTAGTCATTATAAATTAATCTCTTATAGGTATCTGAATCAAAATCTGAGTCCTGAGTCCTCTTCTGAGAAAAAAACCCAGGCTAGGTCGCAGAATTAGTAAAAAGTTAAATCTTCAGAGCGAAAACATTAAAATATGTTTACCTGGTATCATGTTATACAAGTTCGTAGAACAATCCAAAAGATAAAGTTAGTCATTATAAATTAATCTCTTATAGGTATCTGAATCACAATCTGAGTCCTGAGTCCTCACCTGAGAAAAAAACCCAGGCTAGGCCGCAGAATTAATAAAAAGTTAAATCTTCAGAGCGAAAACATTAAAATATGTTTACCTGGTATCATGTTATACAAGTTCGTAGAACAATCCAAAAGATAAACACACAATAAACAAAAATTATGAACAAACAAAAATGTTTATAAAAAAAAACTCGGCCAAACCGGTTGTGTTTTTATAATTTCATTTCTGAGACCCAAGCAAAACTTTTGTTGGAGTTATGTAGAATAATACATAATTGTCCATGAAACTTTAGTTGAGGCAATACAAGAGCTCAACTCTAACTTGTCTGTCAATGACATCAGAAATGTTCATTTAGGGACCATAGCCTTAGATATTTAAAGACAACGAGCTGTCTACCATTCAACGTAAATTAGGTAAATGACAATTCAGGTTTTCCTGACAAAATTGCCTTTTCCATTTGTAAAAACTCTTTCCCTTATTTGTTTATACTACACTGTACCTCAACAATCTGATAACACATCAGTAGACGAGGTGTTTCCTGACACAGACAAAGCTCGAGTGTGAAACAAACATACGGACATAATAGTGACATCTGGCAGAACTGTTACGTGACATCAGAAATGTTCATTTAGAGACCATAGCCTTAGATATTTAAAGACAACGAGCTGTCTACCATTCAACGTAAAATACAGAAATGACAATTCAGATTTTCCTCACAAAATTGCCTTTTCCATTTGTAAAAACTCTTTCCCTTATTTGTTTATACTACACTGTACCTAAACCATCTGATAACACAGTAGACGAGGTGTTTCTTGACACAGATGGAAGACCATAGAGACACAGCTTCTTCTTGTATTGAACAAGACCTTTTGCAAACAAATCAATACGGTCAACCATAATCTTATCTCCATCTTAATCGGAACACAATACTCCTGTACACCACATAGGCCAGGCTATTCCTAGCATGAAACTAATAATGCCTACTAAATATTATCAGTTCTATGGATATTGTGTTGTACAGCTATTTGATACTAAACGTTTCGAACATCTTATTTGCATATTATTCAAATCCGAAACCATTCTTCTTCTTTATTCCATCACTAGTTCTTCTGCTGCTTCTAGTTCCTTCTTTTGCTTCTTCCATGTTCACAGGGTGATAAGAGTTGCTTGTGCGAGTAGCAGACCATACTGTCTGATTAATCATACAGATATCTTGTCTTGCATTACCATCTTATCGTTCGAATTATTTTATAGCATTTCAGTTTATTGCTAATTATTTATATTTGATAGTATGATTTAGAGCTCAAATAGCCTTCAAAGCGGATTATCTATTTGGTCATATTCAGAGCCTTGAAATTCTGTCCAATTTACTCGTAACTTAATTTATTTTTTAATGTCTTTCTGATTAAATTCAAGATAATCAAATTTTCTTGTAGGACAAAAGTGCAGGAAATACCAATTTAATCCTAACCAATATTAGGAACCCTAATGATCTATATACCTGCCTAAATAATGATTCTACCTCTGTCCTTAAGTTTATCAAAATTACCAAACTAAAAGTGTAAATCTTCCCCTCTCAGTGTATATAACATTTTATAATTATGTTAGCACACTTTAATAAATGTTAATAAAAAAAAAATCCTAACCAGAACTTGGGCACTAATGTCAAATAATAGGTACCTATAAATAAATTTAAAAAATAAATATGTATCAGGATTAGATAAAAATATTAAAATTATTATTGCCATCCGACATACCCAAGTTACCTTGTTGGGAATATTACATGAACTGACAAACTCTTAAACACGAAAGTACATCAAAGATCTATTTACATTATTGGCAACATTAATACCACATCTATCAATAGATAAGTTTATTAGATAATAGTTTAACACATGGATCTATCTAACTTTAGAATCACCTTGTACTTTTGCAAGTTGCCCATACAAATATGCAAGTGCAGAATTACGAGTAGACTAACTACCCGACTATTCAGAATAGAATAATATGATAGATCGTGGTTCTCGGTTCTAAACTGACGTGCAGCTATGTTAATTTTTAAGAATTTGAAGTGCATAGAAACTTGGAAGCTGAACAAAGTGATAGTTAAAAGGATTCCAGAAAACATCACAATACAGATGCACCTCCCTATGGTAATTATAATACTTGGCTTCTCAGTGTAAAAGACTTGAATGTAGATGTAGAATTAGAGGGTAAAACAGGAATTAAAATTAGAACCATTTATAAAGGATGTAATGTAGAATGAGACCAATGTAAATAGGATTAGAACCATGTATTAGATGAATTAGTGAACCATCTAAAGAGGATGTAAATGAACATGAAGCCTGTAAGATTCATCTTTACCATGCAAAAACATTTCACAATAATACTACAAACAAAAACCTAGCAAATTAGCAATGAGCATCTAAACTTCAGGGTTCAAGAAGCCATATTTACCTTGAAAAAGAGATATCCATGGTTGTTATTATGATTGATGACTTAATTTTGAATATGAACGAAACGGCAACAACAATAAAGTTGTTATTAAAAATGTCTTTCAACATTCTCAAGCGCATGCGCAAACTAGTGAAACCAGCGTCGCTGAAGGCAGATTTCTGTAATCCGATAAAATCTATCCATTTGGGCGATTTTGTAATTCAAAAAGTAAAAATCCTTCTTTGAAATTGCTTTCCGTCTTTCGGATGGGTACTCTTCATTCTGCGATGGCCTAGCCATGGCAGTTTCCATATGAACACTCTTATTGCAATGATGGGCACGGACGATTGAATGTTACATGGTTGTAGGAAAGAAAGGATGGGAAACTTAGAAAAGCTGATTTCTTTACAGGTATGGGCAAACATGGTAAATCTCCTTAGTTTAATTTTTAGGGTTTCCCCGTCAGTTTTCAATAGGTATCTTCAGTATCTTGTGAGTTTCGCTATCACTGTGTTCCACTCTTTCCTCAAAATAACCTTTGACACTTTGGACGCACTTTCCGACCGCGGAGGAACCATACGAACCGGAAAAAAAAACACAATTTTCTTAAGAAAGAGAAAAAAATATTCAAAAAAATATCTCGTTCCCTCAGAAAACTATATTGAACACGTCTCGGCACAAGTAGTTTAATTTTTAGGGTTTCCCCGTCAGTTTTCAATAGGTATCTTCAGTATCTTGTGAGTTTCGCTATCACTGTGTTCCACTCTTTCACGGTGCTTTGGATAAGTAGGTTTTTGAACTCAAGAAGGTTAGGGAATTAGCAAACTAACTTGGTTATGAACTTATAAACAAAAATTCGCGTTCTCAATTTTAGAATAAAACAAATTTTCTCAAATAAAATGTTTGAAATTGATGCTTCAGTGCAGCTTGATAGCCAGAAATTTGTTCATAAATGTGGCTCTTAGAGCTAGCTTCAGGACCGATTTAATAAAAGGATTGAAACGTATGGACTCTCATTCCTTACAACCAACAAATGACCTTCTCTAGCAATCCTCAACGTCTGGCTATGGCTAGTCTATTTCTAGCACCACAGGTTTCCAGACTGTGTTGGATTGGAATTAGTAATCCATAGGCAGCGTCTCTGGTAATCCAAACAGATCCAACCCGGCTTAATAGAATTCTCAATCCGAGTAAATACATTTGTGCCCAATTCCTCAGAAATCTCGGAATAAAGCTACGAGTTAGAGATACAACTAGTTTTTTATCTTCATATTTTTTTTCTTCTCTAAATCAACTAATCCTACGTCTTTTATTTTCTACAAAAAATGTATAAAAATAACAGAACCGATCATCTGCTGAGGTTCTGGTTCTGGTTTGGTCTGTTCATTTTCAAACACACCATCCTCGTTGCCACACGAGATTCAAAATTTCATCGCAATAAATCACTGAACGAAAACCCGTCACGAAAGTTTAGTGGGGAATGAGGTACCCGAAACCATATGTTTTGGTGACCAGTGGCGGAATAAATGGGGACAAAGACGGTACGGAACCGGTGAAGTCTGAAACTCGGTGAAACACTTGGTTGTCCGGAG
>NW_007378135.1:49080-70386 GCF_000475195.1 Diaphorina citri
GCCACTCCAGGTTTTCTGTCAGTAATTATTGTTTTACAAGGCGAGGCGTTACAGACTATAATAGAATTAACAAATAACGCTTGCCCGGAGAATAAGGAATTGCGGATCTAAATAAGGCAATGACAAGTCCACTAGATCTCGAAGTTTGTCTTTTATAGAACAATATTATGTCTCATTTAGTATCAAATAGCTGTACAACACAATATCCATAGAACTGATAATATTTAGTAGGCATTATTAGTTTCATGCTAGGAATAGCCTGGTCTATGTGGTGTACAGGAGTATTGTGTTCCGATTAAGTCTTAAAGATGGAGATAAGATTATGGTTGACCGTATTGATTTGTTTGCAAAAGGTCTTGTTCAATACAAGAAGAAGCTGTGTCTCTATGGTCTATACAGGGGTATTGTGTTCCGATTAAGTCTTAGAGATGGAGATAAGATTATGGTTGACCGTATTGATTTGTTTGCAAAAGGTCTTGTTCAATACAAGAAGAAGCTGTGCCTCTATGGTCTTCCGCTTGTCAGTGAAGGGTAAAGATAACATTTTACTTAGATCCTTGACTGTGGATGGTTATCAACTTGGAAGAAACCTACAACTTGAATACTGGCTCACCATTGCAGTTTTAGAAGCTACCACTGAAATTACCACTCAGGGCTGACTGCCAAATCCATCAACCATTAGAAAATTCAGAGAATCAACCCTAGGGCTTGATGTACGGCAACAAAGCACGTTACTCGACCAACCGTGCCCAAGTAGAAAATTGGTGGATCTGGATAGGAAACGAAATACCGCTGCCACCATTCGCAGTTTTAGAAGTTACCACTGAAATTACCACTCAGGGCTGACTGCCAAATCCATCAACCATTAGAAAATTCAGAGAATCGACCCTAGGACTTGATGTACGGCAACAAAGCACGTTACTCGACCAACCGTGCCCGCTGAAATAACCCATATTGTCATGCAAATAAAAAACAACATTAAAACTATCCATGAAAATACATATTATGTACAACAAATCTTCAGAGGGAATAAATGAAATAATCCTCAAAGGACACCGTCTGACCCTGATGTCCAAATAACTGTACATGAAGGACTCAAAAGCCAAAACAACCCAAACAAAAAGATTTAAACCTATTGGTTTAGTTGTGTTTTGGCAACACAATTAACTTGTTTACCCAACAAAACACCTAAACAACTTAGCGAAAAAAAAGCTATTGTTGAAAACATAAAAAAATCTATTGTAAGGAGCCCTGCGTGGGGATGACCTTTGCAAAACAATACAATCAAATGCCTCGCACTAGATTTTTTTACATAAAATAAATACCTACCTAAAAAAAGTGCTATAGGGATTTTTGCACCTAACGGAACTAAAACAGAACAAAACAAAAGAAAGAACAAAAGATTCCGAGACATTGCCAGACACTACAGAAACGGTTCACAATTGAAAAATTTAAACAAGCGAATAGTACTCGTACATGGCAACAAAGTAGATAATGAAATGTTCCGTTTGTGTGCGGTTCTATAGGGATTTTTGCACCTAACGGAACTAAACAGAACAAAACAAAAGAAAGAACAAAAGATTCCGAGACATTGCCAGACACTACAGAGACGGTTCACAATTGAAAAATTTAAACAAGCGAATAGTACTCGTACATGGCAACAAAGTAGATAATGAAATGTTCCGTTTGTGTGCGGTCTAATTGAATTAAATACATTATTACAAGTAGTGCAGGAATACTAGAAAATGAACAACAATAAAAATGCAATTAAAGCCACTTCGGAGGTGTAAATTGTTCCGCCACAAAAGCTAGTTTTAACTTATAATACGCCTGATGTGGATGATGTATTTAAAGTCCAAAAACAGCCTGACTAACTGGTTATCGAGGAAAAAAGGGATCAAGGAGGGGAAAAATCAATGCAAAACAAGGGAAAAAAGCAAAAAAAAGGCTCAGTTTGCCTGATGTGGATGATGTATTTAAAGTCCAAAAACATCCTGACTAACTGGTTATCGAGGAAAAAAGGGATCAAGGAGGGGAAAAAATCAATGCAAAACAAGGGAAAAAAGCAAAAAAAAGGCTCAGTTTTATAATTACATGGTACATTAGTGAATAACAAATTTCCACCTCATAATTAATGATGATGTATTTCCCGGGTTACTCGTTTTTTATGGCCTATCTATCAGCAATCTAAATGAGGCTCAGTTTTATAATTACATGGTACATCACTGAATAACAAATTTCCACCTCATAACTAATGATGATGTATTTCCCGGGTTACTCGTTTTTTATGGCCTATCTATCAGCAATCTAAATGAACTAAACTTGTGCTTTTTTTCGTCCTGATTAGCAGAAAAAAGACCTAATTTGCATATCCAAAAATACCTAGGACTATTTACCTACCTACCTGATAAAATCCGTCAGAAAAAAAAAAATCGGATTTACCTCTAAGCCAAAACTGAACAAGTTTCAACATGGACACAGTGAACATAAAGTTAATCAAAAATCCAGGAAAAAAAGCAAGTAAACTTTTAGAAAGTGCCCCTCTAGAGAATTAGGTAAAAGATACCTTTTATCAGATAATAACACTAAAATTCGTGTACTAAAAAAAGAGAGTGTTGTATCCAAGAAACCACCGAAAAGTTGAACAAAAGTCTTTATCCTTCTATCTTGCCTACACTCTTCTTGTTTGGTAGGTACCTACATACATACATAGGTAGGTAGTGTTTACATAAAGTGGAACTTTGAGCAGGGATGTTTGGTATGTGGAGATCATATTATTCTACACTTCTTGTTTGCGTGTCGGAGAAAGTTGGCCAAAATCGTGCCCAAAGTTAAAAAGTGGCCGTCCGCTTGCAATTGATACCTGTGCTCGAGAGTGATTGTCTCATAGCCACAACTGAAATCTAATGTTTTGAATTTGAAGCATTTTGCGCTCGAGAAGACTAAAATTTATCTATCTATGTTTCTTACATTAGGTGAATTCCTTTTATTGGTGATTTCCTTGACACTCCCAAAGATAATTTTTTAGTGGAGACGCTAAGTTAACAAATAGAGATTCCAAATAAAAATGCCTTTGCTGAGGAGAGAGGGATCTTACAACTTAAATGTTGAAAATCTTCAACTTGAAAGAAAGAGATCTTAAAAATAATTGAAAAAATGCACATTTTTAGTGGAGACACCAAAATGTAAGTCAACAAAATAAATTAATATTCAAAGTAATATCAAATCTGTCCAATTTTTTCCTAGGGGCACAACATTGGTCGACGTTTTTGTTAACTTAGCGTCTCCACTAAAAAATTATCTTTGGGAGTGTCAAGGAAATCACCAATAAAAGGAATTCACCTAATGTAAGAAACGCCCCTAGGAAAAAATTGGACAGATTTGATATTACTTTGAATATTAATTTATTTTGTTGACTTACATTTTGCTGTCTCCACTAAAAATGTGCATTTTTTCAATTATTTTTCAGATCTCTTTCTTTCAAGTTGAAGATTTTCAACATTTAAGTTGTAAGATCCCTCTCTCCTCAGCAAAGGCATTTTTATTTGGAATCTCACCCCCAGGAAAAAATTGGACTTAGGGAATTTTGTTTTGAATCTTTATTTGTTGATTGGGTGTCTTAACTAAAATATGCATTTTTGGTTTTATTTTTAACATCTACTTTTAATAAGCGTTTTGGTGGATTTTAAGGTTTTAAACTTAGAAGATCCCTCTCTCCTTAGCAAAGGCATTTTTATTTGGAATCCGTAGGTATATGTTAACTTGGCGTCTCCACTAAAAATTATCTTTGAGAGAGAATGTCAAGTAAATCACCAATAAATCCGAGTGATGTAAGAAACATAGATAAATAAATTTTAGTCTTTTCGAGTGCAAAAATGCATCAAATTCAAAACATCAGATTTCACTTATGGCTATGACAGATTCACTGTCAAACTTAGGTATGTATTTCAAGCGGACGCCCACTTTTTAACTTTTGGGCACGATTTTGGCCAACTTTCTCCGACACGCAAATAAGAAGTGTAGGCAAGATAGAAGGATAAAGACTTTTGTTCAACTTTTCGGTGGTTTCTTGGATACAACACTCTCTTTTTTTAGTACACTTCGAGCACAGGTATCAATTTCAAACGGACGGCCACTTTTTAACTTTGGGACACGATTTGGGCAACTTTCTCCGACACGCAAACAAGAAGAGTGTAGGCAAGATAGAAGGATAAAGACTTTTGTTCAACTTTTCGGTGGTTTCTTGGATACAACACTCTCTTTTTTTAGTACACGAATGTAGCGTTTGCTACAGTAGGGAAACCATCATTATTGTTTATTCTGTGGTTATTATGATTTTGAAGTAAGTAGGTATGTACATAATTATAAAGATACTCCATTTATTTTTCGAAATTTATTATTTTCAATAAATTCATACCATTGATTTTGTTTAAAATATTGTTGCTTCTTCTAAGGACCATATTTTTATTAACAAAATACTGGCTCTCAAGCTGCACTGAAGCAATTCCAAACATCTGATTGGTCTGGCCTGGGAAGCATGCTCACCACTCACTTCTTTAAACCTGATGCTGCAAAAATTAGAAGAAAAAAATGAAATGACAAATTAGGAAGATGATTTCTAGCGACATAAAATATGGCATTCGTAATTTGAAAAATATAGACGAGGTAGGAAAAAAAAGTGGTAGAATCTTGACAAGAACATTTATAAGAGTGTTGAGAGAAATAACATTGTTAGTACCTGACTATAATATGACTTTTCTTGATAATTACTACCACTAAGTAGATATCTAGATAATTCTGTGTATCATTTTTTTATTTATTTATTATTGAATTTTCGTTATTATGTAGGTAGGTACTTCTTACAAAATTGGGGGGCTTGAGAATAAATTTAGGTTACCAATAATTTCCATCACAGTCAAACCTAATCATAGCGGGTTCGATTCCCGCCCGGGGCGGATTTATCCTGATGGGATAATGTTCGTTCTCGGAACGGCTGGCTTTCTCCTATCCTGTCTTCCCGGTTTTCCTACTGTAGCAAACGCTACGCAAAAAAAGTATAGAGACAAAATAAGAAAGTACAAAAAGTAATGGAAAGTGTAAAAAAGATTACACAAACTCTCAGAAACAAAATTGAATGCAAAATAAGAAAGTACAAAAAGTAATGGAAAGTGTAAAAAAGATTACACAAACTCTCAGAAACAAAATTGAATGTTAAAAAAAAATCTATTGTAAGGAGCCCTGCACGGGAATGACCTTTGCAAAACAATACAATCAAATGCCTCGCACTAGATTTTTTTACATAAAATAAATACCTACCTAAAAAAAGTTCTATAGGGAAATTGAATGAGATTTGCCGTTTATGAACACTTCATTAGGTGAACGATTTTTTGCTTCTTCTTTGGAACATTCTTTCCCTCCTTATCCTTCAGTTTCTTCTTCATCCCTAATCTCTATCATTTGTGGGATATTTTTCTCGCTCCCTGGAGATGATTTTAAGGTAAAAGTTATAACTTTCATTGCATTCTCTCCTTTCTTACAATTTTTCTCGGATTTTTCCCTCGTTCAGTTTACGAATTTCTTCCCAAGTTTTCAAAATATTTTCAGAATACCCTTGGAGTGAGGTCATAATGTATCAAAACCGTATGTTAGAGATTGTCACTATTCATTTGATGCCTTTGATGGTATAGGTACATTTAGCCAAAGGATCAACCAACAACTATCATTCTATGTATTCCTAGACTAGAAAATACCCATCACACTTGAGGACTTGTATAAAAGTGATTCAAAACGTTGCACTCAAAAGATCAACCAACTATCATTCTATGTATTCCTAGACTAGAAAATACCCATCACACTACTTGAGGACTTGTATAAAAGTGATTCAAAACGTTGCACTCAAAAAGCACCAAAAATTAATAATTCTAGGGTGGTTCGGGAATCTGGACACAAAAAGGTAATAACTTCATCAAACTAACTTTAGTCAAATTACTTTAACTATTTATAACAGTATCCGCCAGCACAAGGGGAGTTCCATTTCACTAACTGATTCAAGGTCTCGGAGATTATCTAGGTACTGAATTACTGATAGATAAACCAAGAAATACCGCTGAAATAACCCATATTGTCATGCAAATAAAAAAACAACATTAAAACTATCCATGAAAATACATATGTACAACAAATCTTCAGAGGAAATAAATGAAATAATCCTCAAAGGACACCGTCTGACCCTGATGTCCTAATAACTGTACATGAAGGACTCAAAAGCCAAAACAACCCAAAAAAAAAAAAAAAAAAAGATTTAAACCACAAGGTATCTCTACGAAGTATATGATTAGAGCTAGTTGGAATTACACGACCATTTTCCCATCATAACCGGCAATCAGTGGGATACACAGTTACCTGCACCTAAAAAGTGGATATATCCGACCACTTTTGAAATTGAAAATAATATCTTTGAGCTATAAAGTATCAACGTAGCTACTAAGGTAGGTAAGTAGTACAGTAAAATTGATGAAGTGCTTAAGTCTCTACTTATATGATCAAACGTTGTACAATTACGATGTTTCACAAGGTATCTCTACGAAGTATATGATTAGAGCTAGTTGGAACTACACGACCATTTTCCCATCATAACCGGCAATCAGTGGGATACACAGTTACCTGCACCTAGAAAGTGGATATATCCGACCACTTTTGAAATTGAAAATAATATCTTTGAGCTATAAAGTATCAACGTACCTACTAAGGTAGGTAAGTAGTACAGTAAAATTGATGAAGTGCTTAAGTCTCTACTTATATGATCAAACGTTGTACAATTGGTGATTCTCATGAAAAATATAACTGTCCAAATGTATTTTTTTCGTAAAGATCGTCAAAAATAATAAATAATACGAAAAGACCGTTTATTTTAGTTTCTTGCTTTAATGAGAGTTCTTTATATTTCATATTTTAACAAATTGAAAAACAAATCGTGAGAAAAGCTCAAAACCACATAGGTATACATAGGTATTAATCCTAACGAAAGCGTGGACTGTACACTGGACAAAATACACAAAGAAGACTAAAAATGGCAATACTTAAATCCTGAAAAAGATGACCTGAAAAAAAGAAGCAATCATGAGAATCACCAATTACGATGTTTACATGCTATCATATTATGCTTGTATTAGATAGGAGAATGTGTATTATGAATATGATTAGTTGTATGAAGTTTTTTTAAAGCCTATTCTTACATAAAAGAAGAAGAGAGGGAAAAATATCCAGAATAAATAGAAGACTATCTCCCTCATGATGGGAGGCCGCAATGAGAAGAGTTTATAAAAATTCTCAAAAGTCAGAGGCCATCTAATAAATCGTACAAGAAAATATGATTTCCTAACATGATTATACACGTAACAAAATTTATGACTTTATTAGACAGAAAAGTTTGGTGTTTTTTGTTCCTATAGAAGTATAGACCATAGATAGTATAGGTATTTGGTATGTTAAAATCTCGAAAACGCTTATTATAGCCCCCAAATTATTAATCAGAGTCTTTAGCGGCCTAGGAGTGTTAGCACATCCTCTTGAGAGCTCTGATTTTGAGAATAGACTAAAGAAGAAGTGAATTCTAGTTATAGAGAGGTACAAAAGTTGATTACCTACCAATACATTATACCTAATTGGAAATATACCTACTTACCTGGTGATTGGGTCCAGGACTATGTCTCTCTCTCTCTCTCTCTCTCTCTCTCTTTCTCCTTCGTCAAGAAAAGGTCATCAAGACCTTCTAAAAAAAGGTAATACATATGGAAAACAGAAAATCGAGAGAAATCGGAACGAACTGAAGAGCTTTTTTTCCTAAGCAACACGAATCTGCACATGATATCCTCATAAAAATCAACATTATCAGCCAATCTCTTGTACCTCTAGCTACTAAAAAAGTGTAGAAAATTTCGAAATTTATTTTCTCTTTGAAGGCAATAAAATCATTATAAATATACTTACCTGGTGATTGGGTCCAGGATTATGTCTCTCTCTCTCCTTCGTCAAGAAAGGTCATCAAGACCTTCTAAAAAAAGGTAATACATAAATATGGAAAACAGAAAATCGAGAGAAATCGGAAAGAACTGAAGAGCTTTTTTTTTTCCTAAGCAACACGAATCTGCACATGATATCCTCATAAAAATCGACATTATCAGCCAATCTCTTGTACCTCTAGCTACTAAAAAAGTGTAGAAAATTTCGAAATTTATTTTCTCTTTGAAGGCAATAAAATCAGGAAAAAAAATCATGATCCAAAACAAGTTAAATATCGGGGAACATGTATCAAAAAATCTAAAACAGCAAAAAGTAAACAGCTAAGTAGAATACGCCATGTTCAAAAATACATCTTGTGAAGGAATCAGAATCATGTTCGAAAAACCTGAAACCTGACTTTCTGTGTGTGGATAATATTCATGTAAAAAAAGTCGACGAAGAAGAAAAAGAAGAATAGAATCATGTTCGAAAAACCTGAAACCTGACTTTCTGTGTGTGGATAATTTTCATGTAAAAAAAGTCGACGAAGAAGAAAAAGAAGAAGAGCAGCTTTGGTATTTATTAGGTGTGAAACAAGATGGTGGTCCTTATGAAGTAGGATGAACAAGTACAAGAGTTTTAAGTCAGTTTATCAAAACCTGTAATTAATGTATTGAATTGGTAGATAGTGAAGATACTCAAGAAATGTACCTAAAGAAAAGGTAAAAATACTACAAATTACATGATGATGTACCTACCTAAAGCAAAGGTAAAAACACTACAAATTACATGATGATTAATGATTTTAATGAAAAACTACTTGAAGCTTGTAGAAAAATATTCCAAACTCCACCGAAAGCCCTGGTCTTTTTCAAATCAAATAGCCATAAATATACCCTGGAAAGCAAGATTGACTACGTACTTAATGTTAGAAGTGTTATTAATGCTCTTGTAAAAAAATTTCATAGCACTTACCAATCTGCCATATGTAGGTATGAGGGCTGAAATTAATTATGATTAGGTTTGACTGATGTGATAGAAATTATTGGTAACCTAAATTTATTCTCAAGCCCCCCAATTTTGTAAGAAGTACCTACCTACATAATAACGAAAATTCAATAATAAATAAATAAATAAAAAAAATGATACACAGAGTTATCTAGATATTTAGTGGTAGTAATTATCAAGGAAAGTCATATTATAGTCAGGTACTAACAATGTTGTTTCTCTCAACACTCTTATAAATGTTCTTGTCAAGATTCTACCACTTTTTTTTCCTACCTCGTCTATATTTTTCAAATTACGAATGCCATATTTTATGTCGCTAGAAATCATCTTCCTAATTTGTCATTTCATTTTTTTCTTCTAATTTTTGCAGCATCAGGTTTAAAGAAGTGAGTGGTGAGCATGCTTCCCAGGCCAGACCAATCAGATGTTTGGAATTGCTTCAGTGCAGCTTGAGAGCCAGTATTTTGTTAATAAAAGGATCTCTTTTGAACTTGGTCATTTGTTAACTTTCAAAACAAAAGCCGTTTAAGTGGGAATGAATTAAATATCTCTGTTCTCAAAGAAACCAACTTCTCAAGCTATTATGAACCTATCTAGGATTCTGTATACAGTTGTAGATATTATTATGAACGACAGATATAAGAGTGGGTGTGTCCATAATTGTGGTGATACTTGAAGTGTTAATGTCCGATACTAATGAACTTCAATGAGGGAATTAACTGTCATGTTTATCTCATGTCCTACCTGTTGCTAGTAACCAGTAAGGCCTTAACTGAGAAGCAGGTATAAGAGAGATTGTCAACTTGTCACGGTAACAATTGTGCTGATACTTGAAGTGTTAATGTCCGATACTAATGAACTTCAATGAGGGAATTAACTGTCATACCTATTTATCTCATGTCCTACCTGTTGCTAGTAACCAGTAAGGCCTTAACTGAGAAGTAGGTATAAGAGAGATTGTCAACTTGTCACGGTAATTTGTTAGGAAAAATGATGGAACTTTGGAAATAAATGATCAAAGACGTTTATTTTAGTTTCTTGCTTTAATGAGAGTTCTTTATATTTCATATTTTAACAAATTGAAAAAGCAAATCGTGTGAAAAGCTCAAAACCACATAGGTATAGGTATTAATCCTAACGAAATCGTGGACTGTGCACTGGACAAAATGCACAAAGAAGACTAAAAATGGCAATACTTAAATCCTGAAAAAGATGACCTGAAAAAAAGAAGCCCCAGACAACAAGTTCTGTAATCAAGTTAGCAAGCGAGTTAGCCGCAACCGATATGGAAGCCCGATACAGACACGTATTCAATAGACAATGCGATTTAAACTCAACCAAAGTACTTATTGAACTATTTTTTTTTTTTTTTTCAACAAAAGCTCTCTTGCCACTCCAGGTTTTCTGTCAGTAATTATTGTTTTACAAGGCGAGGCGTTACAGACTATAATAGAATTAACAAATAACGCTTGCCCGGAGAATAAGGAATTGCGGATCTAAATAAGGCAATGACAAGTCCACTAGATCTCGAAGTTTGTCTTTTATAGAACAATATTATGTCTCATTTAGTATCAAATAGCTGTACAACACAATATCCATAGAACTGATAATATTTAGTAGGCATTATTAGTTTCATGCTAGGAATAGCCTGGTCTATGTGGTCTGTAATCAAGTTAGCAAGCGAGTTAGCCGCAACCGATATGGAAGCCCGATACAGACACGTATTCAATAGACAATGCGATTTAAACTCAACCAAAGTACTTATTGAACTATTTTATTTTTTTCAACAAAAGCTCTCTCGCCACTCCAGGTTTTCTGTCAGTAATTATTGTTTTACAAGGCGAGGCGTTACAGACTATAATAGAATTAACAAATAACGCTTGCCCGGAGATTTTTCCCTTTATTCAGTTTACGAATTTCTTCCAAAGTTTTCAAAATATTTTCAGAATACCCTTAGAGTGAGGTCATAATGTATCTAAACCGTATGTTAGAGATTGTCACTATTCATTTGATGCCTTTGATGGTATAGGTACATTTAGCCAAAAGATCAATTATCATTCTATGTATTCCTAGACTAGAAAATACCCATCACACTTGAGGACTTATATAAAAGTGATTCAAAACGTTGCATTCAAAAAGCACCAAAAATTAAAAATTCTAGGGTGGTTCGGGAATCTGGACACAAAAAGGTAATAACTTCATCAAACCAACTTTAGTCAAATTACTTTAACTATTTATAACAGTATTCGCCAGCACAAGGGGAGTTCCATTTCACTAACTGATTCAAGGTCTCGGAGATTATCTAGGTACTGAATTACTGATAGATAAACCAAGATGATTTCAGTACCCACAACGCTGACTGGTGACTTCTGATAATGCTCTTGGCAAACAAGGTATCTTACAAGAGTTTAAGAAAGGGACCCCAAATTGAACAATGATTCATAAAAAAGTAAACAAAAGGACAAGTAAACAAATAAACAAGGAAACAAATTCTAACGAAAAGGCGAAAAGGAACAAAACATATGATTTGGCTCTACATAACCCTAAATGTTTCATACTTTTTTCCTAATCTGAAAAGAAAATAACAAGACTGTTGTTATCATTCTTACCTTTATGGGGCTCTCCTTCGAACCATCAGTGTCCTTAGAGTGGATAACAACATCAACAGGAACAAGGGAACCTTTTGTTTTTGAAAATAAGTTAGTTTATTGTGGATTTAATGAAATAACAAAACAATTTTAAAGACGTTATAAAAAACAGAACAGAATATCAATATCACACACACAAATCACGAGTGAATTACAACATTGTTACGAATGAGAACGTTATTTATTCTCTATAAATTTGTTAATTTAGGTTACTTTCTGTATTAATTAATAGAAAAAATATTTTCAAAATTGTAAGTAAATCAGAAAAACACCAATTTACGAAAGATAAGCGACCGAGATAGTATGGGAAGAGAGAAAAAAGAGCGGGAATTGCGGAGAAGATTTGAAAATAATATCGGAGATAAAATATTTATTTTCAGGGCAATCAATAAAAATATTGATAAAATAAATGACGAATAAAATAGATTAGATAAAACCACAAAAATATTGTATAAATAGATAATAATTTAATAAAAAAGAAAAAATATTTTCAAAATTGTAAGTAAATCAGAATAAACACCAATTTACGAAAGATAAGCGATCGAGATAGTATGGGAAGAGAGAAAAAAGAGCGGGAATTGCGGAAAAGATTTGAAAATAATATCGGAGATAAAATATTTATTTTCAGGGCAATCCATAAAAATATTGATAAAATAAATGACGAATAAAATAGATTAGATAAAACCACAAAAATATTGTATAAATAGATAATAATTTAATAAAAAAAGACTTGGAAAAAAATTATGTAGTAAACTGAGTAAATAGAGCCATAAAATTTTATGATATCTTTATGGGTTCGAGCGTGTAGGTTAGAGTAAAGTGTTAAACTCGGATAGTTTACGATGGGAAATTTTGTTGTCTCTCTCTCTCTTTGTTTCTCTCTTGTACATTGTAGAATTTTTATCTCTCTCTCTTTCTCTTTCATACTTTATATTTTATTCTTCTCTCTGCTTCGATGCAATAAAGTATAAAATCGGCGGAGGGGAAGTAAGCGTGTAGTGTACGAAAATGAAAGACTTATGGGCACAACAGAGTGGATGCGCGCTCTAAGGACTATCCCATCCGGGATTTTCGCCGGATTCCCATGCTTTTATTGCCTTTCTTTAACAGGTGTTTGGGATGTTTTGTGTGGTTCAATTTTGGTATTATTTTTAGAGCTATAGATCCTCAAATAATTATTTTATTTTTATAACTTCAATTTTATGTTAGGTTCATGTTTTTTTTTTTTTTTTTTTTTTTTTTTTTTTTTTCCAAACTACCCACAATTTTTTGGAAAAGGTTTGTAGGGGTTGTTGGTATCTCTCAAAAGATGGACACTTTTTTTTTAATATTTCCTTGTATTTTTATTTTATTATTATTATAATTTATTTATAACCTGACCAGTTTTGTTTATTATTATTATTTGTAATTTTTACTACCTAGGTACCTATTTCATAAAATTGGTCAACTACATTATAGAATTAGTTGGAAATTCTTGGGCAATTTGCAAAAGTTTCTGTTGCTGTTCCTGACCTATCCTAACAAAATAAAATCTTAAAACCCCTTTTGAACTTTTAATGGGCTTTTACTATGTAGGTAATTATGATTATTTTATGTTGATTATAATGTACCTGTTATTATTTTAATTAACTGGGTACATGTGAAACGGATTTTCACCTGGAAACTCCTCAAATTATCCTCAAGAAATTGTCAACTTTGGAAAGTACTGCGCAGTGCCATGTCAAAATGCAAAAAAAAAAAAAAACATGAGCATTTCCTCTTTTTTTTTATCTTCTTATGTTTTTGTTTATTGTGTTGTGTGTGTCTTTCCTTTTGCTCTCGTTCGTTCACACACACTCAGTTTTTAATATTTCGCGCGTGTGCCCTGCTGTTTATGTGTTGAGAACATTGGTCGCCATTGACGAACTTTGGTGTCTCTTCTGAGCGTGATTAATATCTGAATGGGTGCCCGACTGGAAATGATCTTTGCTGATACACTTCAGTTACAGTTGGCTCAAAGGTGGAAACAATATTGATGGAGATGACTAAACTCCGAGCACCAACAGGAGGTGCTAAATTCCCGGCGATTCTATTAGTGGAGATGTCAAAATTCCGAACAAGAATATCATTCGAGAAGTTAAATTTGTCACTTCGAGAAGTTAAATTTTTCACTGCATACGATAAAACCACTAGGAGAATAATTATTAGTGAAGATGCTAAATTCCAGGCAACTGTATTAGTGCAGATGTAATACCTCTCAGTATCAGAATTGGTGGAGATGTCAATTCTCCCAGTATCCTAGCAACAGCAGTATTCCCTCCAGTGATAATTATTAGTGGAGATGTCAAAATTCCCAGCAGTAATAAACACATTGAAATAATGGAAATGCCAATACTTCAATAGATTCTGTTTGTAAATGGCTGATGGTATTAGTTTTAGATAGGTTCTACTGTTGTTGGGTAGGGTTATGGGTTATACAAATTATTAGGTATTTTGTAAACCCTTTTTTGAATATCTTTGATTTTCCTTTCAAAACTCATTTCATGTGTTTCACATCTTTTATCCGATATTCGCCCGTTTTCCTTTACGTTATTTGTGTGTTCTCCTCTCCTACTCTTTTTTTCTGTATTTCTTTTCTTGTTTCATCTTTCTTCCTCCCAGCAGTAATGAACACATTGAAATAGTGGAAATACCAATACTTCAATAGATTCTGTTTGTAAATGACTGATGGTATTAGTTTTAGATAGGTTCTACTGTTGTTGGGTAGGGTTATGGGATAATGGGTTATACAAATTATTTAATTTAATTTAATTTAATTTATTTATTTGACGGGTCATACAACCCAGTAGTACAAAATTACGTCAGTAAGAACACAAGAAAAAGAACAAGTAACAAAGACAAAAGTAAAAAATAATATTAGGTATTTTGTAAACCTTTTTTTTTAATATCTTTGATTTTCCTTTCAAAACTCATTTCATGTGTTTCACATCTTTAATCCAATATTCGCCCGTTTTCCTTTACGTTATTTGTGTGTTCTCCTCTCCTACTCTTTTTTTCTGTATTTCTTTTCTTGTTTCATCTTTCTTCATTTCTCGTTTCTTATTTATGATCAAATTTATTTTTATAGAGTTTTAATTTCCACGTTTGTATACTTTTGTTTTATTTCTTATGCAATGTAATTTATTGCTCAATTATGTGTTTTGTCTGTTGGAATTGGATGAAAGGGTATCGATAGTCGAACGTTATTCTCTACATTGATTCTCGTGTTGCCCCTACTAACAGGTGTATCTCGCTTTATTGTGTTGGAGGTAAGTGTTTTAATGTAGTTTTAATGATCAAGCGCAATCTTGACTAATTAGTTTTGCCCCCCAACAAGATTAATGGCGTGTGAGAGAAATTTATCGAGTGGAATTGTCCGTCTGGCTCTTTCTGTCTGATCCTTTTCCGTGATTTTATTTCCTTTTTACGTAAAATCCTTGATTGTTGAATCCTTTTTCCCCCCTTTTAGACGTTGATTCCTTGATTTTTGTTAAAGATCAAAAACACAGCATCATTAGTAACACTATCGTAGTCCCCGTCTGTCGAAAGATTGACCAGGTTACGTCTCAACAAAGAAAATCTTTGAACAAATGATATGTACCTGGATTTGCTTCTATTTCTACATTTTCTATTCTTTGATAAATAGGACCATATCCAATGCAAACATGATCAGAATTAAATTGCATGCACCCAAAATGTAAAACAACCACCCGATTGTGTTGATTGGTGTGGTAAGTGTTTTCAATAACATTCCGGGAGTAGTAAATGTTGATAACAATTTAAATGAACACATAAACAACTTGGAAAACACTTTACAAGAGTTGCATCATGGTGATATAGCATTGTTCGAAATGTTTCTCATGTTCCTCTAATGGTTTTTTATTAAGTGTTATTTGATTTTTGTCAATATTTAGGCAGAGATTTTTAGTTTCGTTCCCAGTCTTCTCGTATATTTTGGTGGTGCATATTGGTAAGAATAAGTGTTTTAATATTTTTATGTAATCCACTGAAAACTCCAGAAATCTTAAGGAGAAAACAGGCAATACGATGTTTACATGCTATCATATTATGCTTGTATTAGATAGGAGAATGTGTATTATGAATATATGATTAGTTGTATGAAGTTTTTTAAAGCCTATTCTGATGTTGAATCTTATTTTGAAAGAAAAAAATGGTATCTTACATAAAAGAAGAAGAGAGGAAAAAATATCCAAAATAAATAGACGACTATCTCCCTCATGATGGGAGGCCGCAATGAGAAGAGTTTATAAAAATTCTCAAAAGTCAGAGGCCATCTAATAAATCGTACAAGATGAACAAGAATATTATTCGAGAAGTTAAATTTGTCACTCCGAGAAGTTAAATTTTTCACTGCATACGATAAAACCACGAGAAGAATTATTAGTGAAGATGCTGAATTCCAGGCAACTGTATTAGTGCAGATGTAATAACTCTCAGTATCAGAATTGGTGGAGATGTCAATTCTCCCAGTATCCTAGCAACAACATGCACCCAAAATGTAAAACAACCACCCGATTGTGTTGATTGGTGTGGTATGTGTTTTCAATAACATTCCGGGAGTAGTAAATGTTGATAACAATTTAAATGAACACATAAACAACTTGGAAAACACTTTACAAGAGTTGCATCATGGTGATATAGCATTGTTCGAAATGTTTCTCATGTTCCTCTAATGGTTTTTTATTAAGTGTTATTTGATTTTTGTCAATATTTAGGCAGAGATTTTTAGTTTCGTTCCTTAGGGATTTAAAAACAGTCTTCTCGTATATTTCGGTGGTGCATATTGGTAAGAATAAGTGTTTTAATATTTTTATGTAATCCACTGAAAACTCCAGAAATCTTAAGGAGAAAACAGGCAATAGTTATAATATTTTTTATGTAATCCACTGAAAACTTCAGAAATCTTAAGGAGAAAACAGGCAATTATATTATTTTGGTATCATGCTCTATGATGGTACCTGGTATGCACATTCTGAAGGCTGAACCAATTTAATTACAGTTTCTGTGAAGGTATTTACATTATTATGCCCACTGATTTGTATACAATTGTTTTTGTTTCGGAAGATCGGAATTATTTTGCAGAATACCAATTGTGGCGCCTAAAATCTCAACTTGTTTCAAAACTGTATCAAAGTATTACTCGTATCAACGGAACAGGCAATAATATTATTTTGGTATCATGCTCTATGATGGTACATGGTATGCACATTCTGAAGGGTGAACCAACATTATTATGCCCACTGATTTGTATACAATTATTTTTGTTTCGGAAAATCGGAATTATTTTGCAGAATACCAATTGTGGCGCCTAAAATCTCAACTTGTTTCAAAACTGTATCAAAGTATTACTCGTATCAACGGTTTTGTTACAAAGTAAGTCATGTAACCGCATCACTCCTCACACTTCGTCGGGGATGTCTGCAAGTTTGTTGATTAATTTGACAAAGCATTCCCCAAGTGTATTTTCCACAGCATCATTAGTAACACTATCGTAGTCCTCGTCTGTCGAAAGATTGACCAGGTTACGTCTCAACAAAGAAAATCTTTGAACAAATGACATGTACCTGGATTTGCTTCTATTTCTACATTTTCTATTCTTTGATAAATAGGACCAGTTTGGTGTCTCTTCTATAATCTTCTCCGGTAAGGTTAACCTGGGAGTGATTTACGACCTACCCGTCCTGTGACCAGATCTTCTCCAGGGGGTGCAAAGCAGGTCGAGAGAGATGCCTGATCTGAAAATAAAAACGAAGTTAAAAGAACGAGAATTAAGAAGAAGAAGACGGAGATCTAGACGAAGAAGATCAAGAAGAAGAAGAAGAAGAAGAAGAAGAAGAAGAAGAAGAAGAAGAATCAAAAGGAAAAGACGAAACCAACTTGTCCTCTGCGATCCGTAAGGTTCCCAAATCCATGTTGGAAATTTATCGAGTGGAATTGTCCGTCTGGCTCTTTCTGTCTGATCCTTTTCCGTGATTTCATTTCCTTTTTACGTAAAATCCTTGATTGTTGAATCCTTTTTCCCCCCTTTTAGACGTTGGTTCCTTGATTTTTGTTAAAGATCAAAATTTGGTTGAGATCTCGGACCCTTGTTCTTGGTCACCAATTAAATATTTTGTTGGGGACATTCAGGTGGGTGATATATCTTCATTAAAGTGGCCCAATTAATTAAATGGGCGATGATTATGGACAGCCATTTCCTTTCTTAGCGCCTTCGAGGAACCATGGTAGCAGGTAGCAGCGTCTCAGAGGAGCCTGGTATGTATAAGGAAACCTTCTTTGAAGATTTTCTTTTCTTCATTTAGTGTGACTATGTTTTTTTTTTTTTTTTTTTTTTTTTTTTTTTTTTTTTTTTTTTTTTTTTTGGGATTTTTTTATTTCTGATTTTTTTTTTTCGTTTGATGTTTATTTTGTGTAATTTATATTTAAATTCGGATTGGAGAAAAGCAAGAGCTAACGAACTGCTGAGATTATGCAGGCAATTCCGAGTGGCCCTTTTTTTTTCAAGAATATAATTACCTACATAATTTATTTTAATTATCTGTGTTTAGATTTTAATTAATTGATTTATGGTTATAGATTTTCTGTCTACTTCAAGTTTGTTGATTAATTTGACAAAGCATTCCCTAAGTGTGTTTTCCACAGCATCATTAGTAACACTATCGTAGTCCCCGTCTGTCGAAAGATTGACCAGGTTATGTCTCAACAAAGAAAATCTTTGAACAAATGACATGTACCTGGATTTGCTTCTATTTCTACATTTTCTATTCTTTGATATATAGGATATAGGACCATATCCAATGCAAACATGATCAGAATTAAATTGAAATTTATGTCGTCGCTCCGTGCGAGGTCTACAAAGAGTAAAGAGAGTGATAATAAATTAATTTCAAATTTATGGCAATGGGATTTTTTTATTTCTGATTTTTTTTTTTCGTTTGATGTTTATTTTGTGTAATTTATATTTAAATTCGGATTGGAGAAAAGCAAGAGCTAACGAACTGCTGAGATTATACAGGCTTTTTTTAAGAATATAATTACCTACATAATTTATTTTAATTATCTGTGTTTAGATTTTAATTAATTGATTTATGGTTATAGATTTTCTGTCTACTAAGATCTATAAGTAGGTACCTGTGTATGTCTATGGGCTCTATGGGATATAGAATACCAGAGAGATCTCATTAGATACATGATAATTTTACATGAGCTCATACAAATTTGTGGTAATGTCTCACTAAAAATCTTCAGAACCTTTGATATTCCCGAAATTTTCATAGGTCGTAAACACCATTCCTAATACATACTACCTATTACTCTTTTAGGGAAATAAAATTATTTTCAACTGTCTAGATAGGAAGGTAGGTAAGTATTTACTAAACCATGCAAACAAGGAATATGGGTCAGTGATTTGAAAATCCTTTGAATAGAAATAAGGAAAACTAATCATGAAAATGCCAATCAGTCTCAACCAAATCGTTATTTTTTGGTAAAAACCTAAAAACTGATGGTTCTTCTGCCAACTACATTTAATCCATGGGACCGACTGGGTCAGTGATTTGAAAACCCTTTGAATAGAAATAAGGAAAACTAATCATGAAAATGACAATCAGTCTCAACCAAATCGTTATTTTTTGGTAAAAACCTAAAAACTGATGGTTCTTCTGCCAGCTACATTTAATCCATGGGACCGATGCACTTATTTTGTAACTAGGAACTCTAAAAAACTTACACAATAGAGATTTAAATTGGGTTTAATACAATTAAAACAAAACCTATCAATTGATGGGACCGATCTACTTATTTTGTAACTAGGAACTCTAAAAAACTTACACAATAGAGATTTAAATTGGGTTTAATACAATTAAAACAAAACCTATCAATTGAAAAACAAAATGCTGAAAGGTATTTTTTAATCGGATGGATTTGGAATCCTAGAATTAATTGAAATAGGTATTACAAAAGAGTTTAAGAAATACATAAAAAAGGGACCCCAAATTGAACAATGATTCATAAAAAAGTAAACAAAAGGACAAGTAAACAAATAAACAAGGAAACAAATTCTAACGAAAAAGATCAAAATTTGGTTGAGATCTCGGACCCTTGTTCTTGGTCACCAATTAAATATTTCGTTGGGGACATTCAGGTGGGTGATATATCTTCATTAAAGTGGCCCAATCGATTAAATGGGCGATGATTATGGACAGCCATTTCCTTTCTTAGCGCCTTCGAGGAACCATGGTAGCAGCGTCTCAGAGGAGCCTGGTATGTAAGGAAACCTTCTTTGAAGATTTTCGTCTCAGAGGAGCCTGGTATGTAAGGAAACCTTTGAAGATTTTCTTTTCTTCATTTAGTGTGACAGTATGTTTTTTTTTTTTTTTTTTTTTTACTTTCTAATTTTCTTTGCTTCAAAAGATAGCAATATTTTTGGTGAGACACAGGTTTTGGTTTGGGCATAGCCTACTATTGACGTATTGGGCCTTATTATACGACAGCCACGAGGCAAATTTCTACCCCAACAATCCAGAAAGGAGCGTATAAGAAAAGATGCGAGCGGAATAGGGGACGTGAAAAATCTAGTATGTGTGTTTGAAATTTTGCCAGAAATACTCGAAGGCATTTTGGCATTATAGTCTACTACTGACGTATTGGACCTTATTATACGACAGCCAAGAGGCAAATTTCTACCCCAATAATCCAGAAAGGAGCGTATAAGACACGAAAAGATGCGAGCGGAATAGGGGACGTGAAAAATCTAGTATGTGTGTTTGAAATTTTGCCAGAAATACTCGAAGGCATTTTGGCATTGGGGGGAAGAGTTCAAAACGAGGAAACCTCAAGAGAGAAAAGAGTGAGGCTGAGTAGGGCTTGGAGTCTGTGGTCTGAGCTGAAAGTAGGAAAACTGAAAATCTGAGCTGTATAATTTCAAGGAGGATTATCATTCCATCCTGCGAAATTCGCTACTCTCACGCCTCGTGTAGGAGAAATTGACAAACAAGAGGTAGCTTTTTGAAGCTCAATTTCCCCAGGATTTTGAATAGACAATGACATTAAACTCACCCATCCTACGTGTTCCTGGGAAAAGCAGGCAGCAGGACGTGACTCCCAGAGTGGCCAGACAGTCACCCGTCCAGATTCTAATTACGCTCAATTTTGCTTAAGATAAGTTTTCCGTTTATTGGCACTGACTAACTTATTATTTATAATTGAGAGCAAAGAATAGTCCAAACTTTTGGATCCACAAGAGAGAATTGCTAAGGTCCTGGTCCTAAGGAAAGAACTGTTAAGAGCCTTTCGGTTCAAAAATAAAAGAATTTATTGTCCAAAGTGATGACTCCCATAAAAAGAACTGAAAACTTTGAACCAAGGGGGAAATCCAAAGATTTTAATCCCAATGAAAGAACCTTTACAGGTCTTTAAGGGAAAGAACTGTTAAGGTTTTGTGATCCAAAAGAGAGAGAATCGTCCAAAGTTTTCAATCCAAGGTAAAGGATCTTTACAGGTCTTGGTTTCAAGGGAAAGAATTGACCTTAACAGTTCTTTCTCCGTCAAGGTCTTTGGTTCAAGTTCTCTCTAGGACATGTGACTTTTCTCCAAACCACCTATGAGAAAT
>NW_007378135.1:70533-141778 GCF_000475195.1 Diaphorina citri
AAAAAAAAAATTAGGTAAAAAATTTATCCCAAAAAAAAAAAAAAAAAAAAAAAAAAAATCGATTACCCAGGTAAAAAGTTGTATCTCGAAAAAATCAATTAGGAAAAAAGTTATATCTCAAAATAAAAAATCAATTCCGTAAAAAGTTTTATCTAAGGAAAAAAAAAATCAATCTGGTAAAAGTTGTCTCTCACTTACCCCGGTATCCGCAATGAATTCTCCCACCGATATCGTAGCTCCTGCACAAACTCAAACCACACGTGAGCGAAAGACTTTGCCCCGCCCATCGAGTATAGAGCGTGCGAACTGCAGATTGCAAGTCTCCAGACTAGACCGTCCGGGGGACATGATTTGAGTCCGCTCAACCCCTCCTGGGGAAATGGATAAGAGAATAGAGGAACAATAGATAAGAAAATGGTGAAAAATACTTTCCTGATTCTAAGCGCTCTTTGGATAAGTATTTTTCGTTTGCCGTTTCTCTTGTCTTTGGCGGAGAAAGTTTTTTTTTTTTTCAAAATAAGGGAAGTGGGTTCAATTGGAAAGGAAGTCAGTTTTTCTTGTTGGCACTACTTACCTGAGTAACATCATCTTGCTTGATAATTTGACAACCTATGCTTTCCGAATACTCGTTCCTCTGAAACGAAATAAAAATAACAATAATAAATTCAGCTTATTCGAAAAATGGAAAGTCGATTTCTGTTTGGGTCTGACCAAAAGCTTGTTTTTATTTCTAGTCGCCAGCCTAGTTACTTTGGTAACGCGACTGTCTTGTAAGCGCTAGGCCGCGGGTTCGATTCCTACCCAAGGCAGATTTTATCCTGAACGAATAATGGGTCGAAAATTCGAGAGCGAGAAAATTGAGAAATCACATTGATTGAATAATGTTCGCTCTCGGAATGGCCGACTTTCTCCTATCCTGTCTTCCTTCTTCGTCGATTTCGGGACGATAAGACCTTATCAGTTACAGTTCCCTCTATCAAACCTCTTGCATTTATAATGAAACTCCTTGTTTCACCGTAACTTTTGATCAGTTTGCCCGCTTTAAATAAAATTTAGCAGACATGTTTACTTGATTACATTGTTTACCATACAGAGGATTTGTAAATGCAATTTCTTTGTGTTATGTCACAACTTTGGTGCTCACTGCAGCATTGTAGGATTTTTCCAATATCTCAATAATCCTAAAATCCAATGTTTACCTACCATGCTGGCACCGGTCGCTATGCGCATTTATATGTCATAGCTACTCATTTTCCTCACGAGGCTGAGTGGGCCCCGCAACAGCCAGTCGCGGAATCAATCATTTGCATGATACAAATTTCTTGACCCCGCCGGGAATCGAACCCGGGTCTCCCGGGTGCAAGGCCAGCGCAGTGACCAATACGCCTGGGAGCTAACAAAGATAATAAACTGAATATTAAACAAATTAGGTAGGTACATAGGTACTGATTTTCTCTAATCACGATCGAAGGTCGTAGGAATAAATATTACTACCTATGTTGTAATAGCTCATAGTTGTACATTTATAAGTAGATGTAAAACTTGTGCTTCAAATTCTTCAAATGTTTGCTGATTAAAACAACTAAGCTTGAATAATTCACATTAAAATTGATTTTATTTGTTAACAAGTTGTCCGCCATGACCATTTATTAAGTAGATGTAAAACTTGTGCTTCAAATGTTTGCTGATTAAAACAACTAAGCTTGAATAATTCACATTAAAATTGATTTTATTTGTTAACAAGTTGTCCCCCATGACCCCACGGGGGTAACGCATCCATCCGGCACTGGTCGCGACAAAATGTCCGCATCATGTGAACTATTGAAGCTGAGGAATTTGTGACATGGCGTTTTTTTGCTGATAGTGTGTTTGATTTAAGTCGCGACAAAATGTCCGCATCATGTGAACTATTGAAGCTGAGGAATTTGTGACATGGCGTTTTTTTGCTGATAGTGTGTTTGATTTATTAGCGCAGAATCCTATTGACAGAATTCGACATTTGAGGACCCTTCGAGGAAATGGAAGTCCAGCTTTGATTGGATACCAGGAAAAATGTTGAGCTGATGAAGACCTGTAATATTATTATTTTTAATATTTAATTATTATTACTCAACATTGTTAATTGGACTACATAATTATTTATACAACATCGCGCTCTAATTATATAGGTGTACTTTCTGTACTAGTATTTGTATGATATGTACTTAAAAAAAAAGATATCTGTGGTCCTACTAATTAAAGTCTACATACAGGATCGACAGCTACACAGTTCTGATATGGAAAGTTTAAAGATATTTTTGAAAGTCTAGGTCGCGGGAGCGATTCCCACCCGGGGCGGATTTTACACCAAAAGAGATAAGGTTCGTTCTCGAAATGGCTTGCTTTCCAGGATAGTAGTACCTATATTTATGAATAGAATAGAATGGAATAGAATAGAATAGAATAGAATAGAATAGAATAGAATAGAATAGAATAGAATAGAATAGAATAGAATAGAAGGTACTGGGAAAAATCGGAAAACCCCCGAAATTCCAAACCGTTCCCGAGATAGATTGATTGATTGATTTTAAAAGGAGGACATTTTGCTTAAAAAGGGCGGACATTTCAACCAAAAGTAGGACGCAGAAAATAATCAACACAAAAACCACCAGTATCTTATATTATAAAATCAAGATCCATTCACTCATTCACATTTCACACACTGATAGCTCTATCTCCTGAACCACAACACCTAGAAAGCTGAAATTTGGTAGGGTTATTTCTATTATGGTCTAGTGTGCAATAAGAAAGGATTTTGCGAAAATCTAAATCGATCCTGAGATATGATCAATTTTCGGTCGCTAAAATCTCCATAAGAAATACACAGCTTGCAGAGACTGCGGGAGAGAAATGTTCCGCTCTCGACCAACATTTTGAGTTTCTTTAACTATGCAGCTAATAGGGAGCGCGCAGCGCGACCGCATTTTTTATTATTTTCTACAAGTTCGGCCATGCCTTTTCTACAAGCTTGGCCATGCCTCGGGATGAAATAGCGGGATTCCGGAGCGAAGCGACGGAATTCAGCTAGTAATAACATAATATCCTAGGTAAGACAAAAGGGATAGACGATAGAATAAGGAATGAAGAGATCAGAAGAACGATAGGAGTGGAAAAACTACAGGAACGGATAGAACATCAAAGATTAAGATGGTTCGGACACATGAAGAGAATTAAAAAACAATAGATTACCAAAGAAATTTTATGATAGAATAGAATAGTTTTTTATTGTAAATAAAACCAAAAGGTATCTTACAAAGTCAATTCAACTTAATTCTAAATTAAACTTTAAATTACAACTAGGTATAATGGAATAAAATAGGTATAATTCTATACTCATTCTACCTAACCACCTACAAAAGTTACACATTTAATACTTAGTTAATTTGGTATGTCATTAAAATGGAAATTCTGGAACTGCCTGAAAGTTGAAAATACCTGGAACTTGTACAATCTCCCTTCATGTCTATTCATGGATAGTAGAGTCTATTACTTTGTATGAAATGTTGAACTTTGAATGCTTTGATGTGCTTAGTATTCAAAAGAAGAGAAGACAGCATCCAACCCTTAGGTACCTTGTGCAAAAGAAAAATAAACTTCTTGCCTTGATACCTTGTACCTACTCTTGTACGTAGAATTTTCCAAATGATATGAAAACAAAAGTCACTTGGAAGTAAGAGGAGAGGGGGGAGGGGGGGGGATAGGGAATGGGGACTATGGGTGGCAGAGGGAATGGGGACGAGTTTGTGGGGTAGGAGTTTGGGAGGGAAGAAAAAGATCCTCGAGCCATAAATTTTGTTACCTTAGACCACCGGCCCACATGGTCTCTCCCCTCCATTCTCATTCTCCTCCCTCCCAGTTCACTACCTTTCCCCCTCCCTCTCCCTCCCAGCTCAGAATCCTATACATTTCGAGAAATATTTTGGATTTTCTTCTTTTTCTTCGTCCCTTTTTTTAATACCAGAGAATATCTCCCTCCAAGTTATCTAGTGGGGGGGGGGATGTAATAGCTCAGGTGGGAAATTCGAAATAGTTTTTATATTCTGGTGTGTTTTTGTAATTTTCCTATTGTAAATTCTGCTGTGAAGAATGTAAGGGAGCCCGACCGCCGAGCTGTCTTATTTCTGCATTTTCTGCCTGTCTGAGAGGAAAATAGATGGGACTTCTGTGAGCTCTGGAATATTTCTCTGGATCCTGGAGGGTAAGTTTGACTTTCTTCACGATACCGATGTTCTGGAATCTGGATGCTTTTGGAGTTTTCCTACCAAAAAAGGTCCTAGAGCTGAATCGATTTTTTGTAGGCATTAGGTTCCTGTAAGTTTAGGTAATGAATGGTGATTGAAAAAATTGGAAAAAAAACTTCTAGGTACTTTAGTTCAATTATTCATCGAACGTGATTAAATAGGACGGGCCGATGGTCCCCGAAAAATATGGCAGTCTAAAAATGGGAAATTTATTATTTATTTATTCAGGAGATTGGAGATTTTCGCCAACCCTCTGGTGGACCACCAAAGCTATGGAAAATGTATTAAAATACTGGATCGATTTTTTGTAGGCATTAGGTTCCTGTAAGTTTAGGTAATGAATGGTGACAGAAAAAATTGGAAAAAAAAACTTCTACTTTAGTTCAATTATTCATTGAACGTGATTAAATAGGACGGGCCGATGGCCCCCGAAAAATATGGCAGTCTAAAAATTGGAAATTTATTATTTATTTATTCAGGAGATTGGAGATTTTCGCCAACCCTCTGGTGGACCACCAAAGCTATGGAAAATGTATTAAAATCGCAAATAAACACGGAGAAAAATCGGGAAATTTATTAATTTCGTTCTCTTCGCAGCAGCTTATAAATCAAAAAAGCACGCGGGAATGAAAACCGCCATACAGGGCATTGCTGATATATCCTATTTATTTTTTTTCTTTTTTGCTGACGGACAAAACTTTCATCTACACTCACGTGCTAAAAGACATTTGCGCTAGAACTTTTTCAAAATCTACAATTTTTCCATACAAAATAGAACCAACTAGGAAAGACACTACCTTGAAGACACCAATAATGCTGATAGACCAAGTCCTAATTCAACTTTTTTTCTTTTTTTGCTGACGGACAAAACTTTCATCTACACTCACGTGCTAAAAAAATTGGGAGACATTTGCGCTAGAACTTTTTCAAAATCTTCAATTTTTCCATACAAAATAGAACCAACTAGGAAAGACACTACCTTGAAGACACCAATAATGCTGATAGACCAAGTCCTAATTCAACTAATAGTCCGTCCCTTATACCTTTTTATTACTATTGTAATAATAAAGGAAGGACGGACTAATAAAAAGGTATAAGGGACGGACTATTGTATTCGCTTCGGTGTCGTCGGTCGGTCGGTCTGTCTGTCCCCATAGAAGGACTTATCCAAACCTAGTCGACCTATATATCAAATTAAAGGTCTTTTTACCAGAAACACGAAAATGTTGGTGCAAATTTTTTGGGGGGGATTTTTTTCACATTTTCTCACACAAATGAGCTCTGATCTCGAAATTTGTTGCGACGACCTATAAACTAAAAGCGAGAAAGTTTTAGATAACACTTCAGTCGATCATTTAAGACCGGTTTTAGCGTCACCTATGTTAAGCTACGCCGAGCAAGGTCAGTAATGGATGGGTGACTTAAACATTATATTGGGAATAAAGGGAGAACGGGCTCTAGTCTTGATTTTAAATCATTACATGAAAGTAAAATCAAAAAATCAAATCAAGAATAATAATAAACTGAATATTAAACAAATTAGGTAGGTACATAGGTACTGATTTTCTCTAATCACGATCGAATAAACTACGGGCTAAAAAATTCCCGGAGGGACGGACCCAGCTTGTTAATGTTTTTTTCATAAATGGGCTGAAAAATTCCCGGAGGGACGGGCCCAGCTTGTTTCAATTCGATTTTTCTTCAAGTTTCCACTGAAATCCATTGAGTTTCTCTTGATAGAAAAGTACCCCTTTTTGTCCTCTTTAATTCCATTATCTTGAATTTTCTGAGAAATCATTAACCACCACCACCACCACCACCACCAAGAATTACATCACCAACAACAACACCACCACCACCAACAACACCAACAACAACAACAACAACAACAACAACAACAACAACAACAACAACAACAACAACTTTTGAAGTTTCCCAAAACTAACCCTTCAGGATAAAGTCCGGCCCGGGCGGAAATTGAACCCGCGGCCTAGCGCTTATACAAGGTAGACGCGCTACCAACCAAGCTAACTATAGTCTGGCTGACTTCTTATTTGAAGAGGAGTTTCCTTCTGGACCGTTGTAAGTCATATTCATAACTGAAGCAATTTCTTCTCACGCTTTGCTACTAACAAAGCTCCGAACATCGAATATACCGGCCCAAGCGATAAAACATTTCGTTGCGTGCCTCGGCCACATTTGTAACAGCAACAACTTGCACAAAGCTCCGAACATCGAATATACCGGCCCAAGCGATAAAACATTTTGTTTGCGTGCCTCGGCCACATTTGTAACAGCAACAACTTGAAAACAAATAAAAATCCCCTACATCATTTCTCACCACACTTTCACTTGTATTTTCTATTAGACTTGTAATTTTTTGTGCTCGTTAGACACACCATCCGTTATCGGGAGCTCTTATCATAAACCGGCGCTCCTTGACCAGTGCCTAATTCCTGAAAAAGGTGGTGTAAATCCAACAACAGCAACAACACCAACAATAACAACAACAACCAAGGTGTCTACCAGACTGGAAAACCGGGAAAAGTCAGGGAATTTCATGGACAAGTCCTTCTATGGGAACAGACAGACTGACAGACGGACAGACTGACTGACAGACAGACAGACACACAGACGACACCGAAGCGAATACAATAGTCCGTCCCTTATACCTTTTTATTACTACAACGAACACACCACGTTTTAGCATTCAGTTCAAGCAGAGATTGGTTTCCTGGTTCAATTGTAGTGAACAAGTGAAGTCTCTTGAAGACCCTGTTTTAGATAGAACACTTTATGCTCTAAAATTTGTTTGTAGCCAAGGTTGATGACTTGGTCAAATTTTAGTACACCCACAGATTCTTGAAGCCCTTTGTGAAGGGAGGTGTTTAACCCTTAAGTTCATACCGTATCACATATGATACATGAACTTCTCGGTACCACTGCTGCGATCTGTTAGACTTTTTTTGAACTACACCACGTTTTAGCATTCACTTCAAGCAGAGATTGGTTTCCTGGTTCGATTGTAGTGAACAAGTGAAGTCTCTTGAAGACCCGGTTTTAGATAGAACACTTTATGCTCCAAAATTTGTTTGTAGCCAAGGTTGATGACTTGGTCAAATTTTAGTACACCCACAGATTCTTGAAGCCCTTTGTGAAGGGAGGTGTTTAGCACCACGTTTTAGCATTCACTTCAAGCAGGGATTGGTTTCCTGGTTCAATTGTAGTGAACAAGTGAAGTCTCTTGAAGACCCGGTTTTAGATAGAACACTTTATGCTCCAAAATTTGTGTTGTAGCCAAGGTTGATGACTTGATCAAATTTTAGTACACCCACAGATTCTTGAAGCCCTTTGTGAAGGGAGGTGTTTAAATTTCATCAGTCAGATTCTATACTAAAGTTAGTTAGGTATGTGGCTTTTTGTGTTGGTGTAGTTATGAATCTCCTCAGTGTTTCCAGTTTCTGTGATTTTCCTGATAATCACATTTTCTTATATTCCCTCCGCTTTTATTAGTCCGTCCTTCCTTTATTATTACAATAGTAATAAAAAGGTATAAGGGACGGACTATTGTATTCGCTTCGGTGTCTGTCACTAACCTATAGCTTAGCTGGTTGAAAGGCCGTATCCCGTAGGTATTTAGCACTTTTTGTTCGCTACCATGTAAGTTTGGCAGCTTGTTGTACATATGTAGTTGTAATTTATTAGCTCTTTTATTTTTAACAATTTAGTTTTTACAAGTAGGAAACTCGCATTATTTAGGTAGGTACTGTACTTGTGTTGGTGTAGTTATGAATCTCCTCAGTGTTTCCAGTTTCTGTGATTTTCGTATGGTTTTCTGGACAAAATTTGCACCACCATTTTCGTGATCCTGGTAAAAAGACCTTTAATTTGATATATAGGTCGACCAGGTTTGGAATAGTTTGTCTGGAACTTATAAAACTAATATTTTACCACCTATCTATCATTAAACTTTTCGGCCATTGATGATTGACGCTTCGGCTGTCAAAAACGCTTCAACGTCGAATTATAAAACGCCTCTTTTTTAAATTTTATTTCGGGACTTGAGCTCTAGACTCTAGTATACTTTGCAACCAGCTCAATTTTAACATCAACTTAACTGGTAGGTCTTCGACTTTCTGACATACAACAATTTTAAGGTTCCAGCTACCTAGAAGCCTAGAACACCAAGTTTTTTTTTCCGACCACAAAAAAAATGTACTTATTAAAAAATTTGTAAATTACTTTTGATCAAAATAATAATAATAAATAACTGATTAGGGCACCTCGGTTCGTGAGAAGTAGGAATGGAGGGGTGCGAAGGGTGAGGGGGGAGTTTTGGGAAAAAGAGAAATGACTGAACAAAAGGCAATTACTCACTGTCAGCCCAGCCAGGGCTCTGTGTTATAATATATGGCGGATAAGACCAGTGGCGGCCTGTGCGGGGAAAACCCGGAATCGTCAGTAGTGGATAACGAAAGGAGAAGGGAACTAAGGAAGCTTCAGTGGCTCTATTACCTTGATGGACCCGTGATTGCAGGATTGTTGATGTCTATCCAATGCTGCAGGTTGCAAAGCTTCCATATATTATCTCTATCTTGAGTTACTCTCTTCCAGAGTTGTCCATTAGTGGCTGTATCAGTGGACCGTATTCTGAAGGACTGAAGAACAAATCAGAGATCAGTGTCGAAGCAGATTTCAGATGGGGCACTCTCCTATGTTACGGACAAAGGAAGTTGTGGGCATTCTGGATGATGGTTCTTCTTTGGTAAGTAAAGTATTACTAGTAAATATTACTTTTCAAGTTCCCAAAACTAAATTGGTCCGCTTCACTCATTTTTCCTTTAATGGATTTTTATCCACATTGAATTTCGTAATGATGACTTGAACTGTGAATTTCAAAATCATAAATTCATAAACTGGATCTAGCTAAAGGTGTTATTCGAAAGGACTAATAAAATTATTGGTGTTGAAATAATACCTACATATTGATACTCATATCAAATTATAATAATTAATTTATAATGAGGAAATTAAAAAGGGTGTGATGGGATGGGCATTGTGAATTTATGATTTGAACTAAAATAATTCACATATAAAAATAGGTAATTTAAAATTTGTATCCGTACGAGTAAACTTGGTAGTCCCGGCGCCTCCGCTAACTGCGGTAATTTTGACATCTCCACTAATAAGGTAGTTTTGTCATCTCCACTAATATGATCTTCTTGCTAGAATAATACAAGTCGATGGAGATCTTCTACCAATGGAAATGTCAGAGTTTTGCACTCCGGTATTTTTGGCATCTCTTAACCGAAATGTCTGTGTTTTGCACTCTGGGAGTTTTGGCATTTCCACTAACTAAGGGAATCCTATCCGAACCAGATAACATTTATTTTATTTTTTTCTATTTTGTTTATATTGACAGATTTGCCCACTTGCAGACTTCTTCTACGCTGACACAAACTTATTATTTATTTGAAGAATAATTTTATTCCTTTCTGGATCATGACTTCTTATTTGAAGAAGAGTTTCTTTTTGGTTCGTAAGTCACAATAACAACTGAAGCATTTTTTCAAGAGGTTTGATAGAGGGAACTGTAATTGCTAAGGTCTTATCCTCCTGAAATCGAAGAGAGAAGGAAGACGCGATAGGAGAGAAAGAACCTTATCCCTTCAGGATAAAGTCCGGCCCGGGCGGGAATTGAACCCGCGGCCTAGCGCTTACAAGGTAGACGCGCTACCAACCAAGCTAACTAGGCTGGCTGACTTCTTATTTGAAGAGGAGTTTCCTTCTGGACCGTTGTAAGTCATATTCATAACTGAAGCAATTTCTTCTCACGCTTTGCTACAAACAAAGCTCCGAACATCGAATATACCGGCCCAAGCGATAAAACATTTCGTTGCGTGCCTCGGCCACATTTGTAACAGCAACAACTTGACTAAAATGATACAAGTAGCTTAGTAGATGGAGATCTTCTACCAATGGAAATGTCAGAATTTTGCACCCCGGTATTTTTGGCATCTCCACTAACTAAGGGAATCCTATCCGAACCAGATAACATTTATTATTATTATTATTTTTTTTTTTCTATTTTGTTTATATTGACAGATTTGCCCCCTTGCAGACTTCTTCTACGCTGACACAAACTTATTATTTATTTGAAGAATAATCTTATTCCTTTCTGGATCATGACTTCTTATTTGAAGAAGAGTTTCTTTTTGGATCGTAAGTCACAATAACAACTGAAGCATTTTTTCAAGAGGTTTGATAGAGGGAACTATAACTGGTAAGTTCTTATCCTCCTGAAATCGAAGAGAGAAGGAAGACGGGATAGGAGAGAAAGAATC
Source organism: Diaphorina citri (assembly GCF_000475195.1). Lineage (NCBI taxonomy): Eukaryota > Metazoa > Arthropoda > Insecta > Hemiptera > Psyllidae > Diaphorina > Diaphorina citri. Next base: position 81,158 of record NW_007378135.1, read on the forward strand.
CCTTCAGGATAAAGTCCGGCCCGGGTGGGAATTGAACCCGTGGCCTAGCGCTTACAAGGTAGACGCGCTACCAACCAAGCTAACTATAGGCTGGCTGACTTCTTATTTGAAGAGGAGTTTCCTTCTGGACCGTTGTAAGTCATATTCATAACTGAAGCAATTTCTTCTCACGCTGAATATTTAAAACAAAAAATATACCTAGGTAGTTAGATACCTAGCTACATGAAAAAAAGAAAACAACGCCCGTCCCTACGAAAGCAAGTTGCCAAATTCCTATCAGATAGGTATTTGGGGAAATTGATCAAATTTAAATTAATTTTTTCCGACATCGATCAGTGTAGGTATAAAATATCTAGAAGATGGGTGTCTAAATATTTAATTCATAATCCTGATAGAAAAAAATATTCATGATAGGTAGAATCGAATTGTGATCATCCTTTTTTTTCGATTTTCCTTTAAAAATAAAATGCAGTTCAATCTTTTACTTCTAAATTTTATAAAATAAAACAGGGTCGAACGTCTAGAAAAAGGAATTTTTAATTGTGTTGAGCACACTTAAATGCTTGTCACAAATATCGTTTCCCAATTATTTCACCTAGATAAATTTCATGACTTGACTTGGACTCGAACCACTGACCTCCAGATTCAAAGTCCAACGCGTTAACCACTGCACCACTGAGGTTGGTGAAACACTTCGAGATAAAAACAATCGCAGCAATCAGGAACAAGCGTTGCACCGACCTTAACTAAAAGTTTCGTGTCGCATCCTTGTCACATTTGATAACTGCATACCAAATTTCAAGTCTCTAGCTCCTACCGTTCTCGAGATATTTTGTTTACAGACAGACACACACATGGACCAATGGCTGAAACTTTGGATTTAGGCTCTAGGGACCTCAAAAATATTGATACTCATATCAAATTACCTATAATAATTAATTTATAATGAGGAAATTAAAAAGGATGTCATGGGATGGGCATTGTGAATTTATGATTTGAACTAAAATAATTCACATACCTATGTATAAAAATAATTTAAAATTTGTATCCGTACGAGTAAACTTGGTAGTCCCGGCGCCTCCGCTAACTGCGGTAATTTTGACATCTCCACTAATAAGGTAGTTTTGTCATCTCCACTAATATGATCTTCTTACTAAAATGATACAAGTAGCTTAGTAGATGGAGATCTTCTACCAATGGAAATGTCAGAATTTTGCACCCCGGTATTTTTGGCATCTCCACTAACTAAGGGAATCCTATCCGAACCAGATAACATTTATTATTATTATTATTTTTTTTTTTCTATTTTGTTTATATTGACAGATTTGCCCACTTGCAGACTTCTTCTACGCTGACACTTCATCAGTCAGGTTCTATACTAAAGTTAGTTAGGTATGTGGCTTTCCCAGCTCACTAAGTTTCCTTGAGTACAAATATTGAGCTAATGGGAATAACCTATAGCTTAGCTGGTTGAAAGGCCGTATCCGGTAGGTATTTAGCACTTTTTGTTCGCTATCATGTAAGTTTGGCAGCTTGTTGTACATATGTAGTTGTAATTCATTAGCTCTTTTATTTTTAACAATTTAGTTTTTACAAGTAGGAAACTCGCATTATTTAGGTACTGTGTACTTGTTTTGGTGTAGTTATGAATCTCCTCAGTGTTTCCAGTTTCTGTGATTTTCCTGATAATCACATTTCCTTATATTCCCTCCGCTTTTCTTTATTTATAAAAATACATTTCTCTTCTTTCCCGGGGAAATTTATTTCTCTATCTTTGTTTTTCTCGCCATGATTTACGAGACAGGTTATATTTTTATCTCTCTCTAACACACACACTCATACAATTTCTTTTTTTCTTATTATTATTTCTTTTTCTTCTTTTTCTCATTCATAAATAAAAGGTGGCAAATTCTGCTTGGGTATTTTTCATGAAGAGCGCGTACTTCATCGTTTTGTAATTTATTCTTCTTTTTCTCATTCATAAATAAAAGGTGGCAAATTCTGCTTGGGTATTTTTCATGAAGAGCGCGTACTTCATCGTTTTGTAATTATATTTTTTCTTTTCTTTCTTCTTCATTTTCTTTTTCATTTTCTTCTCCACCTCCCCCTTCTGCGCTTTCCATTTCATCTTTTCTCTTCCCTGCTTTTGAGTTATTAGTAATTTTCTTTGGTCTCCACCTCCCCCTTCTGCGCTTTCCATTTCATCTTTTCTCTTCCCTGCTTTTGAGTTATTAGTAATTTTCTTTGGTAAGATACCGGTCTTGCTTCCTCATCACTGTGAATGTTTGGAGCTAGGTAGATGTGATTTTCCCCACAAAATAGAGCCCATTTTTAAGAAAGCTTTGTGCAATTTGTGAAAACTACATCGCAATGATTAATAACCTGCATTATTTGTAGATAGCAGTGGTAACGTTGGCAAATTCCCCACAAAATAGAGCCCATTTTTAAGAAAGCTTTGTGCAATTTGTGAAAACTGCATCGCAATGATTAATAACCTGCATTATTTGTTCACTCATTTTTCATCATTGCACACATTTCTAGGTAGGGACTAATATTGGGCTTTATGAAACTAAGCATTAATCTTCTCTCATTCGTTCTTAAGATTTATTCCTCTTTTCCCTGCAATTCTCCTGAAGGCGCGTTTTCCATGCATTTTCAGGCTTTTATAATTCCCTCAAAGGGATTTTTTTTTCTCCTTTTTCTAATTAACAACTTATCTCAATTTTTCTTCTCCCCCTCTCTACCGAATCTTTCTTTCCCCTTTCCCCTACCTTCAGGACTTAACAAATTCACCCTTGTTTAAGGTTTCTTTGCCCCTCCAACTTCGTTTTTAAATTTATCTCTCCACAAAGTCGAGTGCAGGAGTCTTTTAAATGCCTTCAGGGCGAAGAAGATTGCAAAAAGAGCTTCTCTCATTCGTTCTTAAGATTTATTCCTCTTTTCCCTGCAATTCTTCTGAAGGTGGGTTTTCCATGCATTTTCAGGCTTTCATAATTCCCTCAAAGGGATTTTCTTCTTCTTTTTCTAATTAACAACTTATCTCATTTTTTCTTCTCCCCCTCTCTACCCTATCTTTCTTCCCCTACCTTCAGGACTTAACAAATTCACCCTTGTTTAAGGTTTCTTTGCCCCCCCAACTTCGTTTTTAAATTTATCTCTCCACAAAGTCGAGTGCAGGAGTCTTTTAAATGCCTTCAGGGCGAAGAAGATTGCAAAAAGAGGGGGGGAAACGGCAAAGGGAGGGATTGAGGGAGACCAGAAAGATAGGGGAGAAAGAGAAGGTGGGAATTTTCCATTATTTTCGCATAAATTTGGCCGCATCTCATTAAGTTTGTCACAACAAATGCTGAACGTGAGAATAAATGCTCTTTCTAATATCAGATATAGATTTACATTCTAAGGGTAAGACTACAAATTTTGTTTAGAAGAGGCTTTTAGAAAAATGGGTTTTCTCACTTTTACGAGTATGTACATAAATAATTCGGCAATATTTGATGGGCCTGGATGGGACGGGAATTGATTGACGAAGGCCGGCCCGAATGGATGGATGAAACAATTTTGAGACGCAGTGAAAATGCGCCCCACGCATTCTTACATAGTAACATACATATTCCACAATTAAAAGATATAAATTGTCTTGAGTCAACAGTCAAAATCAATATTTTCGAGGATGAAATTTGGCACTAACGGGCTACGTGCCAATTTGAAGGCTCATCCAATGCATAATGTCAAAAAGGCTGAAATTTAGAAATGACAAAATTGCAGATTATTGTTTTAGGGAGACATTTTTAGGTATGTTGAAAATTGAAACATGATTTTCTGCCATTGAATTCAATTTAATTCAATTTGAATTTGAGTTATTTATTGAATTGGAGAAAATACCAAATCAATCATAGAGCAAAAAGTTGCCCCTTTTCATCCTGAAGATTTTTAGCTGGATAATGACAACATATCAAGGAACGGCTACTCATAGAAATGGAGATATTAATGATGAAAACAATTAAACTATCATAATTTAGTTGCCTCAGATTTTTAGGTGTTTGTGACTATCTCTTTTTCATTCGAGCAGTATAATGTAGTACCTATCTAAGTATTTTTCCAAAATTAAAAGATATAAATTGTCTTGATTCAACAGTCAAAATCAATATTTTCGAGGATGAAATTTGGCACTAACGGGCTACGTGCCAATTTGAAGGCTCATCCAATGCATAATGTCCTAAACTATCTAAAGGATTCCTTTCCCAAACTCACATTTGTAAGTAGAAGAAGAAGAAGAAGAAAAAGAGAGAAGAAGAAAAAAAAAGAATTCAAAATGCATTCAAATCTGGATTATCCTTGCATAAAAAGCCAAATTTAACCTTGAGACAATTTATTCTTCTGAAAGAAAATACCTATGCGAAAAAGATTCCGTTAAAAAATTCAATCCAAAAAGATTTGCCATGGAAGACAAGAACACAAAAGCATCGACAATCAAAGACGAAATAACTGTACTTTGGATTTAAATAACAGAGCCTTCAATCTAACTATCAAAACAATGATAAGAATGGAAACGACTCCAGGGATTGTTGCAAAAAGATCGGCACTGTTCAATGATTCCAATAATAAAAAAAAACACCTTTGCAAAATTTGTAAAAAGGTTTTTTTTTATTGTTTTAATTGGCCTTGACTTTGTTTTTATTTTACTTCCTTCTACATTGACTTTTGTTCCCATGTTAACCTTATTGTCATTCTTTGATCCACAGTTATCTTGGGGTGTCTCATTTGTTTATTGATAGTTATTTAGATCACTGAGTAATCTCTTATATTATTTGTTTTTATTCATTTTCAATTGGAATACTACAATATACAGTTAAAGCACTGCTAAACAGTTCATGTTAGTTTTAATTGTTTTTAAATGCATTTTTATTTGTGTGTGTTATGTTTGTTTTTGTTTTATAGTCCATGGCCAATTCTTTTGTTAGTTCTACTTCCTGGATTCGAGTTTGCAAGTTAACACTTTTGGGAAGTGATGTACTTGAAGATAAGCAGGGTATTCGATATTGCATTAGGTACCTTTTGTGGTGACTAAAAGCAAACAGTTAAATGGCAACCCCAGAAAACAATATGTATTGTAGAAAAAAACTCTCATAGATCCAATAGAATGCGGATAAATCAACAACAGGTGCCGCACCCCAAGAAACGCTAGACCAAAAATCTAGCAACATTAAAGCGCAATATTTATTTAAATAAATGCTCTTTCTAATATTAGACATAGATTTACATTCTAAGACTACAAATTTTGTTTAGAAGAAGCTTTTAGAAAAATGGGTTTTCTCACTTTTACGAGTATGTACATAAATAATTCGGGAATACATATTTCACAATTTAAAGATATAAATTGTCTTGATTCAACAGTCAAAATCAATATTTTCGAGGATGAAATTTGGCACTAACGGGCTACGTGCAAATTGGAAGGCTCATCCAATTCATAATGTCCTAAACTATCTAAAGGATTCCTTTCCCAAACTCACATTTGTAAGTAGAAGAAGAAGAAGAAGAAGAAGAAGAAGAAAATTCAAAATGCATTCAAATCTGGATTATCCTTGCATAAAAAGCCAAATTTAACCTTGAGACAATTAATTCTTCTGAAAGAAAATACCTATGCCAAGAAGATTCCGTTAAAAAATTCAATCCAAAAAGATTTGCCCATGGAAGACAAGAACACAAAAGCATTGACAATCAAAGACGAAATAACTGTACTTTGGATTTAAATAACAGAGCGTTCAATCTAACTATCAAAACAATGATAAGAATGGAAACGACTCCAGGGGTTGTTGCAAAAAGATCGGCAATGATTCCAATAAAAAAAAAAACACCTTTGCAAAATTTGTAAAAAGAAATAACGTCAAAGGTTTTTTTATTGTTTTAATTGGCCTTGACTTTGTTTTTATTTTACTTCCTTCTACATTCACTTTTGTTCCCATGTTAACCTTATTGTCATTCTTTGATCCACAGTTATCTTGGGGTGTCTAATTTGTTTATTGATAGCTATTTAGATCACTGAGTAATCTCTTGTATTATTTGTTTTTATTCATTTTTAATTGGAATACTACAATACACAGTTAAAGCACTGCTAAACAGTTCATGTTAGTTTTAATTGTTTTTAAATGCATTTTTATTTGTGTCTATTATGTTTGTTTTTGTTTTATAGTCTATGGCCAATTCTTTTGTTAGTTCTACTTCCTGGATTCGAGTTTGCAAGTTAACACTTTTGGGAAGTGATGTACTTGAAGATAAGCAGGGTATTCGATATTGTATTAGGTACCTTTTGTGGTAACTAAAAGCAAACAGTTAAATGGCAACCCCAGAAAACAATATGTATTGTAGAAAAAAAACTCTCATAGATCCAATAGAATGCGGATAAATCAACAACAGGTGCCGCACCCCAAGAAACGCTAGACCGAAAATCTAGCAACATTAAAGCGCAATATTTATTTTGCTACAGCAGCAGATCCCAACCCAATACCAATAGCATTTGACCTATAGTTAATTTGTATTGTAGAAAAAAACTCTCATAGATCCCATAGAATGCGGATAAATCAACAACAGGTGCCGCACCCCAAGAAACGCTAGACCAAAAATCTAGCAACATTAAAGCGCAATATTTATTTTGCTACAGCAGCAGATCCCAACCCAATACCAATAGCATTTGACCTATAGTTAATAACGCTAAAGCAACATCCAAACTGGGATTCCAAAGCAATGTACTAGAAGTCTGGAAAACAAAACAATGAGTCTGAGACATTCGATCGTTTGCTCTTTGAATGAACGAGTCTGCACAACAAAATGTTTACAAGCATTTGCAATGTTAGATAGGAAAATGAATGGAACAGAAATACCTGAAGAGATAAAAACTACAATCTCAGGTATAGTTAATAACGCTAAAGCAACATCCAAACTGGGATTCCAAAGCAATGTACTAGAAGTCTGGAACACAAAACAATGAGTCTGAGACATTCGATCGTTTGCTCTTTGAATGAACGAGTCTTCACAACAAAATGTTTACAAGCATTTGCAATGTTAGATAGGAAAATGAATGGAACAGAAATACCTGAAGAGATAAAAACTACAATCTCATGCGAAGACATAAAGTACAACATGGTCGAGATATTATGGTGGAACTCGAACCACTTTATGGACTGATCAGTCCTAGGAACAAATCCACGTTAGCAAATCCTCGGAGAAAATCCCGCAACAATCCGGATGCAGAAAAAAACAGATCCACTCTAGGCAACCTTGTGAACATTAGAATGCTTTGGAGTCTTTAGACACAACAACTCGCCCTACCAACCATGCGTCAAGTTGCTAGACTTCTGTCAACGTCTGAAAACTGCTTCCATCCATCGATGGAAGTAGTTACAGATCCCTCTATCAATTATCTTGAAAACTCAGTCGAAGATTTTTCTATAAGTAGAAATAATCTAACGCCAGCCTAGTTAGCTTAGTTGGTAGTGCGTCTGCCTTGTAAGCGCTAGGCCGCGGGTTCGATTCCCGCCCGGGGCCAATTTTATCCTGATGGGATAATGTTCGTTCTCGGAACGGCTGGCTTTCTCCTATCCTGTATTCTTTCTCTCTTCGATTTCGGGACGATAAGACCATAGCAGTTACAGTTCCCTCTTTCAAACATCTTTAAAAAAAATAATAATAATAATCTATAAGTAGGTATTAAGTAGTGCTTTATTTAGGTTGAGACTGTTAGCTTAGAACAAGTTGTTCCATCATCCTAACAGTTTGTTGTATTACAGAGTATCGAAGAGGGTGGCCATCTAATCTGAACTACATAACACATTTATATCAATGGTTCTGAGTTGTAAGTAGTGCTTTATTTAGGTTGAGACTGTCAGCTTAGAACAAGTTGTTCCATCATGCTAACAGTTTGTTGTATTACAGAGTATCGAAGAGGGTGGCCATCTAATCTGAACTACATAACACATTTATATCAATGGTTCTGAGTTGACTATTGGGTTCTAAAAGAGTTGCGGGGATATCTTCTAGTGTCCGGAGTCGTAACAACTTCGAGAACAAGTCAATTTCCTCCTCTTGTTCTTCTGGTCTGGGGTTTTACTTCCACCAAAATGTTGAACTGGTTCTCCAAAACTGAACTGTTCAGAGCGGCTGTTAACAAAGTCATCAAAGCAAATACGGTCCGGATGGTCGCCAATAAACGAATAGGCACACAAAGAAGATGGAAGTGGAGGAGGAAGAGGAGGAAGAAGAAGAGGAGGAGGAAAAAGAAGAAGAAAATCTTCGCTAGATGATTTAGTTTGGAATGCCTCTTTACTGTCTGTAAGGCTGAAGGAGAATGTAGTCCTGGAAAACTTGATGTGTGTAGATTGTAGAATCAAAACCCCTTCAAAGGAGTCAATGAAGTTTTTGGATCCTTGAGCGGAATCCACTTTAAGTTATTTAACAACTTATCAACTTCTAGAAGTCTCCTAGTGCAATAGAAGTCCGTAATAAGATTAACAATAGCTGTTATGGTAGGGTTTGCACATCCACTAGAAAGAAAAAAAAATCTGGTGTGAACATCACACGACTTTCCTTATCCTATTGAATGATGCTTATTTGAGTGTTCTTTTATCCTAACGTTATTTCTCCATTTTTCTCTCTCTCGGGTTTTCTCGAATTCTTTTCTCAATTCTCTTTCTCTCTCTTTCTCATTCCTTCTTTTTCTCTTGTATCCTTTTTTCCTCGTTGCACTATCAGTTGTGTTTTGTAAAGATGAGTGTTTTTAGTGCAATCATACAAGATACCAGCACATCTTACTTTTCGAATGTGACATTATGTTCTTTAACCCTTAAGTTCATACCGTATCACATATGATACATGAACTTCTCGGTACCACTGCTGCGATCTGTTAGACTTTTTTTGATTTTTGTTGATTCTGAGAGGTTCTCTATACACTTGGCAACACTTTGTGATAGAGAGTTATCACTTTGTTTGGAATTTAAGAAAAATATTGCCATTTCTGTCGTGAAAACCAGCAGGTGTCTTCAGAGGAAGATTTTGTGATTTTCAAGGTAAGTTTTGATGTATTTCCGTAAATATTTTTACTGTCGAAAAAAATATGGTCCTATTTCTTGTTCTTTCATAAATAAGACAACGCAAACAGATTTACTTCAATTATTATAGCAACTTAGCAAAACGCCAATTTGTTTGTGTATCACAGATGATACACCATGCACTGAGAGTCATGCAAATCAGACATCAGAGATACAAAACTTGTGCTTTTCATTGGTCCGTGTGTGTGTCTGTCTGTCTGTAAACAAAATATCTCGAGAACGGTAAGAGCTAGAGACTTAAAATTTGGTATGTAGTTGTCAAATGTGACAAGGATGCGACACAAAACCATAGGTGCTGCGGTTGGCGGTATTTAGGCCGATTTTTGACGGTTTTCCACCGCTTTTGGCGTTTTTCCTTTAGGGAACTTACTGCATGGTGTAACATATATGACACACTAAGGTTTTACCGGTATATCTCGGTTAAAAAAAAAGATAAAAAAAAAATCAGTCCTAGGAACAAATCCACGTTAGCAAATCCTCGGAGAAAATCCCGCAACAATCCGGATGCAGAAAAAAACAGATCCACTCTAGGCAACCTTGTGAACATTAGAATGCTTTGGAGTCTTTGGACACAACAACTCGCCCTACCAACCATGCGCCAAGTTGCTAGACTTCTGTCAATGTCTGAAAACTGCTTCCATCCATCGATGGAAGTAGTTACAGATCCCTCTATCAATTATCTTGAAAACTCTGTCGAAGATTTTTCTATAAGTAGAAGTAGGTATTAAGTAGTGCTTTATTCAGGTTTAGACTGTCAGCTTAGAACAAGCTGTTCCATCATGCTAACAGTTTGTTGTATTACAGAGTATCGAAGAGGGTGGCCATCTAATCTGAACTACATAACACATTTATATCAATGGTTCTGAGTTGACTATTGGGTTCTAAAGAGTCGCGGGGATACCTTCGAGTGTCCGGAGTCGTAACAACTTCGAGAACAAGTCAATTTCCTCCTCTTGTTCTTCTGGTCTGGGGTTTTACTTCCACCAAAATGTTGAACTGGTTCTCCAAAACTGAACTGTTCAGAGCGGCCGTTAACAGAGTCATCAAAGCAAAGACGGTCTGGATGGTCGCCAATAAACGAATAGGCACACAAAGAAGATGGAAGAGGAGGAAGAAGAAGAAGAAGGAGAGGAGGAGGAAAAAGAAGAAGAAAATCTTCACTAGATGATTTAGTTTGGAATGCCTCTTTACCATCCTTAAGGTTAAAGGAGGATGTAGTAACTGGAAAACTTGATGTGGGTAAAATCAAAACGCCTTCAAAGGAGTCAATGAAGTTTTTGGATCCTTGAGCGGAATCCACTTTAAGTTATTTAACAACTTATCAACTTCTATCCTTCCATTCCCCTTCCATCATTTTCTTGCTTCGTTTTCTGAGAGAAATTCGAAAAGAGAAGAACAGAGAGAGAGAGAGAGAGAGAAAGACATTTCGTTCTTCTCCAACCTTCTCTTTCTCCATTTCATCGCTTCCTTCTTCTTCTTCTTCTTTTTCTTCCTCAGAATTTAGAAACAGACAAAGGGAAATGAAATTCATCGCTTCCTTCTTCTTCTTCTTCTTCTTCTTCTTCTTCTTCTTCTTCTTCTTCTTCTTCTTCTTCTTTTTCTTCCTCAGAATTTAGAAACAGACAAAGGGAAATGAAAGAGGATGTTGGGAAAAGGCAGATACGAAAGAAAAAATAAGAGAGCATGAAGAAAAAAAAAAAAAAAAAAAACAGAGATATGGATTTTTTTTTTTTTTTTTTTTTTTTTTTTTTGAGGCTGCGACATTTTGCCTGGTCGTAAATTTCGCCAGGGAAGAAAAACAACGTCATGTGGCTTAGCTGAAATTATAAATTTACATGACACCTAGGTACGTAGTATACCCCCCCTGAAACATGGCGTAGCCATACACTCCTCATACTAAAGGTAGGTGAAGATTGTTTGTATTAGTGTTCTACAGTGTTGTCTGGCTGGGTTACTTTATACAGGGAGTATACCAGTCTGAAATTTCCCTTGCTAAAGAAATAGCAAAGGTTGAGTGCGAAGGGCATCCACTCTTAAAATTTGGAGCCAAGACCACAGATGTCAGCCCAAAGCAATCACTCTAAATATTAGGGCTGATTGAGAGGCTGACGAAAAACGCCAACCCCGTCTGTACACGGGAAAAGGCGAAGAAAAAGAAGATTTGTCTGTTTTAATTATACATACATACATACATACATACATACATACATACATACATACATACATACATACATACATACATACATACATACATACAAAATATATGGCTGATCAACTTAGCTAGAAAGTCTAGAAACATGACCACATTAAGAACTATGGTTTTCGTTCTACCACAATCCTTTGATCTTATCAAATTTACATGGGTTCCAGTCGATCTCAATCGAATCCATCGTGTTTTCCCTGCAATACCTATATGGCTGATCGACTTAGCTAGAAAGTCTAGAAACATAACCACATTAAGAACTTTGGTTTTCGTTCTACCACAATCCTTTGATCTTATCAAATTTACATGGGTTCCAGTCGATCTCAATCGAATCCATCGTGTTTTCCCTGCAAAAAATGGCTTACCTCTAGGTCAGTTAAAAAAAGCTTCTTTCTTAAGAGGGAACTGTAACTGCTAGGGTCTTGTCTTCCCGAAATCGAAGAGAGAATGAAGACAGGATAAGAGAAAAAAAGCCGTTCCGAGAACGAACCGTATCCCTTCAGGATAAAATCCGATCCGGGCGGAAAAGAAAGCTGATTGCTTTACATTGGATCCATGACTCCACAGATGAGATATTCAAAGGAAAAAATACAATGAGGAGCCCTTCACAGTTATGATCTCCTATTTCCTCCCAACACACAGCGGGGGAAGAGTTTTCCACCTCCCCCCTAATTCCATATTCTTGGGACTAATTTATTTTCCAATAAATCTTTCCTTTGCCCCTTCTCGAACCCCGAACCCTTCCACCGGCAAGAAAATGAAGCAACAAGATTGTTTATTAAGAATTCACCAAAAGGAGGAAGAAGAGAAAAAAGGGGGGGGGAGAAGAGGATGAGGACAAAAAAGAGTATTAAAAAAAAATAAGAACAATAAAAAAGTAATTCAACAAAATTTAAATTTGAAAATAAATTTCCCTTAGCGTAATTTGTCTTTGGCTGGTCTTCCACGGGTTTTTCTCTCTCCCTTCCTCTTTCTTCTGACTCTTCTTTGTTCTTGTTCTTCTTTCTTATTTATTCTTTATTTCATTTTAATACACTTTCCATCTTCGCCCCCTGTCCCAGGTCTTTCCTATTTAAATAGAGTCTGCCCTTCTTGTCAGAACCTTTCAGACAGCCCTGACTTTATGAAACTAAGCATTACACCCATATTTATGAACAAAATGCTGGCTCTTAAGTTCGTGCTAAGCATAGTCTCAAGGCATTTGATTGGTCATTTCCAGCAGCATCTACGTAGGTTTTTTTTTTTCCATTTCGAAACTATCGTCTTTGTTCTTCTTCTTCCTCTTGCTATGGAGCAACAGCAAAACAATGCAGTCTTTCCTCCTCCATGCAGAAAAAAAGAGAAAACCGGAAGCTTTTGGCGTCAAAAAAATACAATGTTATGATTTTGCTTCAGCACTGTGGGTTGGTGTTATGATTTTGCTTCAGCACTTCTTTTTTGCTGAATAGAGAAACTTGCTGAAGTATTTTATGCAAGAGTGAGTTTCTTGTTTCTTTATGAATATATTGTTTACTTCATTGTTTTCGAACAGTCGGGGTATTTGGAAATCGTCACTTGATTGTTTATTATCATTGTTATTATGAATGTCTTTTATCTATATATTTTCTTTCTTTTTGCCCTTTTTTGAGAAATGGGACATTTCCTTCCCAGGAACTTTCGCCTTTGAGTGCCAAACGATCCATACAGCCATGTGTCGGAAGAAAAGCTGCTTTGATTATTTTATTAATAGCGGCTATTTATATTTTTTTTATAAACGGGATTGACGGCTATTAAAAGCTCATTCAATGGCGATTGAGGCCATTGACTAATGGTCAATGGTGCAAGTGTAGGACTTCCGTCTTTGGAGCAGTTGTAATACTTCCTTAATAAATGTGGGAGGGACTGACCATCATTGTATTTTATGATCGGCAATATTTTTTCGCTATATTCCATTATTGTAGGTCCTACAAGTCAATGGTAGTCGAAATAACAAAACAATATTCCATCTTTCTTTCACTTTTGTTTCCCTCCTGTTTCCTTTTTTCTTCCTTCAGGATAAAATGCGCTCCGGGCGGGAATCGAACCAGCGGCTTAGCGCTTACATAGCAGACGCGCTACCAACCAAGTTAACTAGGCTGGCTACTACAGCAAAATCAAACCGAAACATCAACACACCACCACGTCAATACAACACACCACCACCCACCACATCAACACAACACACCACAACATAACACAACTACACGAGCGCAACTCACTCCAATGTAGATATACAGCAACGTATGAATTTCGGACAACACTCAGAAGCAAGAAGGAGGACCCGTCCCAATCCCATCGTAGAAAAGAAACGGGGAACATCCCATTTCTTGTTCCATTGGAACACAACCAGAGAACAAAACAACCATTGTTCCCAAAACAACAAAATCCATTTCCTTTTCAATCGTTGTTTCTCTTCTCCCTGCTGAGGATATATTCTTTCAAATTCCTTCTTTTTTTTTCATTGTTTTATTCTCCTACTGCTTCTTTCCATCTCTTCTTCTCCTCCTTTTTCTTCTTTTTCCTCTTCTTCTACTTTTTTTTTCTTCTTTGTATTCTTCTTCTTCTTCTTTGTCTTCGTCTTCACCTTCTTCTCCTCTTTCTTCATCTTCCTCATCCTCCCTTCTTTCGCATTCCTTTCTCTTTTCTCATTCCAATTCCTCTTTCTCCATTTCTGCTTTCCATTCCATGTATTATTCTGTTGTAGAGCACAAGCATCGTGTATAAATCACTCAGGACTTTGAGCCCCTCATGATTCATTGCTAGATTCTCCATTTATCTCCGGGAGAGAGAGAGAGAGAGAGAGAGCGAGAGAGAGAAATGCGACTCATCCTAACGTTATTTCTCCATTTTTCTCTCTCTCTCGCTCTCTCTCTCGGGTTTTCTCGAATTCTTTTCTCAATTCTCTTTCTCTCTCTCTTTCTCATTCCTTCTTTTTCTCTTGTATCTATCCTTTTTTCCTCGTTGCACTATCAGTTGTGTTTTGTAAAGATGAGTGTTTTCAGTGCAATAATTAAGGAGCGCGGTAGCGCTCCGCCCCGCCAAGTCAAAAAAGTTTGACCTACAAGATACCTACTACATATTAGTAAATTTGTAGCAAGGAAGAATACGAGTAAAACACGTTAAAATGAAGTATTTGCTATCATTCCTTTGACTTGACTAACTTTAGTGACTAACTTTAGTGGGGATGCCAAATTGTAGGTAGGTACACATTAGATAAGACCCGGACATTAGTTCAACATCATTTTATGATATTAGAATTTTTTCTTTAAAGTGTGTAGAATTGTTCGTCAGTAATCAGCACTTTTTACTTTTCGAATGTGACATTATGTATTGTGTTCTTTAACCTATAAAATAAATAAACGAGACCTTGTTTAGACTGCTAGAGTAAAGGGACTTTTTAGTCTCATTCGAGCAGTATAAACAAGGCATAGGTATTCTATTCTATTTTATTTTATACATAGATACGAGACGTGACTATATGAACTTATATTTTCGGCGCTGAAGTCCCCGGCTAGATCAGCAGCTAGTGCAGACTCTACAGACTGTAGTAGCTCCAGTCAGGATATCTTGAGATGAAAAAAGTCTCTTTCGAGCAGGATAAAGAAGGTAGGTATATTCTATTCTATTTTATTTTATACATAGATATGAGACATGAGTATTTGAACTTATATTCTCGGCGCTGAAGTCCCCGGCTAGATCAGCAGCTAGTGCAGACTCTACAGACTGTAGTAGCTCCAGTCAGCATATCTTGAGATGAAAAATATTCGAGGAAAACATATAAAACCCATTAATCACATCCAGAAAAAAAAGTGTGCTTATTTCTCTTCTCTTGTAACATGTTTTATTTATTTCTTTTCTCCTCCTCCTTGTTCTCCCTCCCCTCCACCTCTTTCTTCTTCCCCTCCACCTCTTTCTTCTTCCCCTCCACCTCTTTCCTTCTTCCTGTATTCTGTTCTTTTTTTTTCCTCCATTCTTATCTTCAAATTCCAGTTATATTTTCTTTCTTTTCCTTTTCCTTCCATTCCCCTTCCATCATTTTCTTGCCTTTCTCTTCTCTTGTAACATGTTTTATTTATTTCTTTTCTTCTCCTCCTTCTTCTTCTCATCCTTGTTCTCCCTCCCCTCCACCTCTTTCTTCTTCCCCTCCACCTCTTTCTTCTTCCCCTCCTCCTCTTTCTTCTTCCTGTATTCTGTTTTTTTTCCTCCATTCTTATCTTCAAATTCCAGTTATATTTTCTTTCTTTTCCTTTTCCTTCCATTCCCCTTCCATCATTTTCTTTGCTTCGTTTTCTGAGAGAAATTCGAAAAGAAAGAGAGAGAGAGAGAGAGGGAGAGAAAGAGAGAGAGGAGAGAGAGAGAGAAAGAGAGAGGGAGAGAGAGAGAGAGAGAAAGACATTTCGTTCTTCTCCAACCTTCTCTTTCTCCATTTCATCGCTTTCTTCTTCTTCTTCTTCTTCTTCTTCTTCTTCTTCTTCTTTTTCTTCTTCCTCAGAATTTAGAAACAGACAAAGGGAAATGAAAGAGGATGTGGGGAAAATACGAAAAAAAATAAGAGAGCATGAAGAAAAAAAAAAAAAAAAAAAAAAAAAAAAAAAAAAAAAAAAAAAAAAAAATTTTTCCAATTTTTTTTTTTCAAATACATTTTTTTTTTTTCTTCGTAGCCATACACTCCTCATACTAAAGGTAGGTGAAGATTGTTTATATTAGTGTTCTACAGTGTTGTCTGGCTGGGTTACTGTATACAGGGAGTATGCCAGTCTGAAATTTCTCTTGCTAAAGAAATAGCAAAGGTTGAGTGCGAAGGGCATCCACTCTTAAAATTTGGAGCCAAGACCATATATCAGCCCAAAGCAATCACTCTAAATATTAGGGCTGATTGAGAGGCTGACGAAAAACGCCAACCCCGTCTGTACACGGGAAAAGGCGAAGAAAGAGAAGATTTGTCCGTTTTAATTATACATACATACATAAATATATGGCTGATCGACTTAGCTTGAAACACAACCACATTAAGAACTTTGGTTTTCGTTCTACCACAATCCTTTGATCTTATCAAATTTACATGGGTTCCAGTCGATCTCAATCGAATCCATCGTGTTTTCCCTGCAAAAAATGGCTTACCTCTAGGTCAGTTAAAAAAAGCTTCTTTCTTAAGAGGGAACTGTAACTGCTAGGGTCTTGTCTTCCCGAAATCGAAGAGAGAATGAAGACAGGATAAGAGAAAAAAAGCCGTTCCGAGAACGAACCGTATCCCTTCAGGATAAAATCCGATCCGGGCGGAAAAGAAAGCTGATTGCTTTACATTGGATCCATGACTCCACAGATGAGATATTCAAAGGAAAAATTACAATGAGGAGCCCTTCACAGTTATGATCTCCTATTTCCTCCCAACACACAGCGGGGGAAGAGTTTTCCACCTCCCCCCTAATTCCATATTCTTGGGACTAATTTATTTTCCAATAAATCTTTCCTTTGCCCCTTCTCGAACCCCGAACCCTTCCACCGGCAAGAAAATGAAGCAACAAGATTGTTTATTAAGAATTCACCAAAAGGAGGAAGAAGAGAAAAAAGGGGGGGGAGAAGAGGACGAGGACAAAAAAGAGTATTAAAAAAATAAGAACAATAAAAAAGTAATTCAACAAAATTTAAATTTGAAAATAAATTTCCCTTAGCGTAATTTGTCTTTGGCTGGTCTTCCACGGGTTTTTCTCTCTCCCTTCCTCTTTCTTCTGACTCTTCTTTGTTCCTGTTCTTCTTTCTTATTTATTCTTTATTTCATTTTAATACACTTTCCATCTTCGCCCCCTGTCCCAGGTCGCTCTCTTTTTTTTATATTAAGAAAAAAATTGAGTCCATTTATCTTTTGCTCCGTAAAAAAGAACTGGAGGTGCTGGAGAAGAAGTAGGAGGAGGAGATGGAAAAGGAGGAGAAGGAGGAGGAGGGGGAGGAGAAAGAGAGGAAGAGAAGGGAAAACAAATTATACATCTACTCGCCAATAAATTATAAACTTTTGTTTCAGCTTTTTTGTAGTCTGTAGGTATCTTATATTAAAAAAAGTAAAGTTTTCAGTACAGAAACACAGAATACAAGGAGGAGGAGATGGAAAAGGAGAAGGAGGAGGAGGGGGAGGAGAAAGAGAGGAAGAGAAGGGGAAACAAATTATACATCTACTCGCCAATAAATTATAAACTTTTGTTTCAGCTTTTTTGTAGTCTGTATCTTGTATTAAAAAAAGGAAAGTTTTCAGTACAGAAACACAGAATACAAAAAGACGAGAAATGGATAGCTTTCCTTCAATATGGTTTGAGAAGATTTGTCTATTTTTCTTCTTCTTCTTTTATTGCACAAACAAACTTTTTGTAAGAGGTTTGATGGAGGAAACTAACATCGGAGGACTAGGACTCATGGTCCTTGGTTCCCGCCCGAGGCGAACTTTACCTTGAACAGATAAGGTTCGTTCTCGGAACGGCTGGCTTTCTCCTTTATGCAAGTACTTCAAAAGAGGTAGGTACAAATGATAGGTAGGTAATGCTCATTAATGTAGATGTAGCTACTACCTACATATATGTTGTACCTACCCACTGAGTTTGAATTATTATACCTAGGTAGAGTTATAGGAGAAGAATGCATTTTTTACAATTTTTAATAGTTGTAGGTAAGTCATACATTAATAACATTATTTTATGATAAACATATGGGTATTAGGAAAAAGCGGATATAAATTATATTTGGCTTAAAAAGCGTGCATACCTACCTATGTTGTCTTCACAATACTGAAGACATTTTCAAAATAGTATTAAGGAAGTTTGACTTGGACATGAGCTCTTGGGTTCTTATCGCATGCAGAATAGTAAAATAGTTCTTAGGGAATCTAGACGTTCTGCTGATGAATACCTATGAGGAAAAAATCGAAGGCTGGATTCCTAACTTATAGGTACCCATTTGGCAACCATCTTACTCCTGACACCTACATAGAATTTGAACATAATTATGTAGGTACGTATATATTATGCATCTAGAGATATTTGCCATTGCCTAAAAAAATAAATAAGTAAAAATAAACCAGACTAAAATAAATTTAGTTAGGTAGGTACATATTATGTAAACATCAACACATCAACATTATGTTAAAATGGTTTTCACATCAATATTGTGCTTTTGTTGTGATTTAATGTCAAATGTTAAAATTATAAATAATTGTAAGGATAACACAAGGATAAGGATAACACAAATGAAAAACACTTAAATGTTTTTTAAGCTTTTCTATTGAGGTAAGTAAGCTTTCAAAATGGGATCATATTGAATATTTCTTTATTTTGCTCAATTGATTTCAACATTTTAAAATTAGGTGGAACATTTAGCACCTCATTAGGCTATAATAAAAACTTGTTAAATCCTTCTTTTTTTTTGACAATTTGTATATTATTTAAATTACAAGTTTAATCAAACACGAAATTTTATTGAGCCTTTTTTCCATTCCATTTTTGTTCCTCTTCATTTAATAAAATCTACGTATTTAGATGTGCAAAAGGCGAAGAAAGAGAAGATTTGTCCGTTTTAATTATACATACATACATAAATATATGGCTGATCGACTTAGCTTGAAACACAACCACATTAAGAACTTTGGTTTTCGTTCTACCACAATCCTTTGTTCTTATCAAATTTACATGGGTTCCAGTCGATCTCAATCGAATCCATCGTGTTTTCCCTGCAAAAAATGGCTTACCTCTAGGTCAGTTAAAAAAAGCTTCTTTCTTAAGAGGGAACTGTAACTGCTAGGGTCTTGTCTTCCCGAAATCGAAGAGAGAATGAAGACAGGATAAGAGAAAAAAAGCCGTTCCGAGAACGAGTATCCCTTCAGGATAAAATCCGATCCGGGCGGAAAAAAAAAGCTGATTGCTTTACATTGGATCAATGACTCCACAGATGAGATATTCAAAGGAAAAATTACAATGAGGAGCCCTTCACAGTTATGATCTCCTATTTCCTCCCAACACACAGCGGGGGAAGAGTTTTCCACCTCCCCCCTAATTCCATCAATGGACCACTCAACTAATATGAGGACAGGATAGGAAGAATTCAGCTGTTCTTGGACTTTTTAAGAGAAAACACGAAAAACTTATAGCTTTTCAAACAAGCAGGCGATTTTAGTGGTTTTGGTCTTGAAAAAAAGCTAAATTCTAAGGGGATCTATTGGTATTTATGGTATTTCTGGCAAAGTTGACATTAATTTACTAGCCATAGGTATTAAGGTAAAAATTCCGAGATGTCCTATTTTGGCACCGTTAAAAGATTTGTCTCCTTTTGGAACTGGGCCACTCAATTCTTCCATCCGCCACTCAACGGCACTCAAACTTCGGCCATAAATTAAAAAGCAATATTCTTTGAATCAACATCAGACCTAAGAGGTGGTGCCTGCGCCGCGCTCCAATGCACTACAGAACTAGGCCCGGCCACAGGGGGAGTCCCTCGGGCCAATTGGGCCTCGGGCTCGGGCCCAGAATCAGCAGTTCTTCTGTAAAAAAAAAAAAAACTAGTTTGGATAAGTCCTTCTATGGGGTCAGACAGACAGACCGACCGACCGACGACACCGAAGCGAATACAATAGTCCATCCCTTATACCTTTTTTTTATTACTATTGTAATAATAAAGGAAGGACGGACTAAAAACTGAAAGAGAAGAGCCACAAATTTAGGAGGCTTGGGTGGAAGAACTCTTTTATTGGGTTATTTCCCCTGATTTAGGCTCTTGGAATGTTATATTACAGTGTCAAGCTTCCCGATATATACGAGTATTAGAAATAGAGTTCCGGAGCTCAGTCTCTCGCTACCTGATACTTGATGAGCACTATCAGGTAGGCAGACCTGACAGGCGGACCTGATCAGGTGTACCTGTCAGGTCTACCTGATAGTAAGTGGCTGGCCTGGTCTTTGTTCTGTATACGGCCCTGCACCAAAGTCGCCCATCAAAAGCAATCCGAACAGGAATCTGTCCATTTTGGGTGGGATAGCATGTCATCTGGAGAGATAGGTATACCTGAATGTGGTTACCTATTTATCATGCCAGACGTCCGGTCCGTATACCCATAATGTAGAAGGACTATAAGGTCTACCTACGTGGAAATTTCAGGGTGACTCAAGTCGGAAAATAAATCGAAAATACTTTTTTTTAATATTAAATATAAAAAGCTTTCTTTATTTGATGGCTGTGAAGAGAGGAGAATGGGCAGCTGCTGTGACACAGGTATAATGGTCGTTAAAGCCGCAGGCAAGGATAAGTAAGTAAGGAAATAAAGGCTTTATCTATAGTGGCAGGGTTCTCCTGAAGGACCCTTAAAATTAAACCAACTGATATTTTGTTATATTTATGTAATCGGATTTGTAATTATGTACATGAGCAAATTCTGAGCCATAACGTATTTGAAAATTTTGAAGCAAGAGATCAGTTTGGCTATACAGCCGGGAAATGCTTCAAGTATATCTACATACTTGGAGCTCTTCCCTCAGAGGGAAACCGGGATTCAATTTTTTATCTGTAAAAAAATAAAACTACATATTACAGTAGTAGGTACCTATGTAGGTAACAGGGTAAGTATATTCTAATCTACTTTTTTTTCTGCCACCCAGTATTCTTGGTTTCTCCCAAGATAAACAAAAATTTGTCCTGAAATAAATAAATAATATTACGGAGAAGAAAAAATGAACGATGCAGATTTCAGATAAGGACAAGAAGAAAAAAAAAATTGATTAATTGTGGAAGACAAATTAAAAGAAACGAAGACAAATTTGAATATTTTATTATTTAAAAAAGTGTTTACACTTCTTGGTTAAGGTTGATTTATAGGGCTCTTGGGGAAATTTGATGTATGTGAATATACCCACTCAGCACTCAGAAGGTATTTGATTATAGGTCGGAGGAGCAGAGGTGTTAGAAAATTACATCTGGTTTGGTTGGTCCAACCCAATTTCTTTAGCACACCTAAAGATGAGCCATTGCAGTTGGTACATATATCTTATGTGAGAATTTATTTATTTTATTATTAAACAATTAGATCAAGCTTTATTTACAGATGGTAACATTATGTACATAGATATAAGTAAAAAAATAAAGTTTGATCAAGGGTGGGGTTATTGCCTATGGCATTCATTCTATATTTTATTTTTACACAATTTAGCTACATAGGACCTTTGCAGCAAATAAATAAAGTGGCCTAAAGTTCTTTCAGGAAGTTGTTTAATTCTCTTTAGGAAACGCATCAGGCCATCAGGACAGCAATGAAATCTGGGTCGTTTTTGAGCATCATATGAGTATTATGTACTCAAAAGGCTCATTTTAACCAGAAGTCCTATGTATTATAAAACCAGTTAGCTTTTTCAGCCAGCCCAGTTAGCTTGGAAGGTAGTTGGTATGCATATGCATGGTATGCATAGGAGAAATACAGCACACTTGCCTTGTAAGCGCAAGGTTTGGTTCCCGTGAACGATGCAGATTTCAGATAAGGACAAGAAGAAAAAAAAAAATTGATTAATTGTGGAAGACAAATTAAAAGAAACGAAGACAAATTTGAATATTTTATTATTTAAAAAAAGTGTTTACACTTCTTGGTTGAGGTTGATTTATAGGGCTCTTGGGGAAATTTGATGTATGTGAATATACCCACTCAGCACTCAGAAGGTATTTGATTAGGTCGGAGGAGCAGAGGTGTTAGAAAATTACATCTGGTTTGGTTGGTTCAACCCAATTTCTTTAGCACACCTAAAGATGAGCCATTGCAGTTGGTATATCATATGAGAATTTATTTATTTTATTTTTACACAATTTAGCTACATAGGACCTTTGCGGCAAATAAATAAAGTGGCCTAAAGTTCTTTCAGGAAGTTGTTTAATTCTCTTTAGGAAACGCATCAGGACAGCAATGAAATCTGGGTCGTCTTTGAACATCATAATTATGAGTATTATGTCCTCAAAAGGGTCATTTTAACCAGAAGAACTATGTATTATAAAACTATAAATTGAACGGCAATCGTAGATGATACAGTATCAAACAATTTTCAGCCAGCCCAGTTAGCTTGGAAGGTAGTTGGTATGCATATGCATGGTATGCATAGGAGGTATGCATAGGAGAAATACAGCACACTTGCCTTGTAAGCGCAAGGTCGGGGGTTTGGTTCCCACCCGAGGCGAACTTTACCTTGAACAGATAAGGTTTGTTCTCGGAACGGCTGGCTTTCTCCTATATGCAAGTACTTCAAAAGAGGTAGGTACAAATGATAGGTAGGTTATGCTCATTAATGTAGATGTAGCTACTACCTATGTTGTACCTACTCACTGAGTTTGAATTATTATACCTAGGTAGAGTTAAGGAGAAGAATGCATTTTTCACAATTTTTAATAGTTGTAGGTAAGTCATACATTAATTACATTATTTTATGATAAACATATGGGTATTAGGAAAAAGCGGATATAAATTATATTTGGCTTAAAAAGCGTGCATACCTACCTATGTTCTGTTGGTATTATCCTTTTGCCTTTCTTTCCTCTCTGCATTTCTCTTGTTCTCTTTCTTCTCCCTTTCTCTCTTTACCGTATCCCTTCAGGATAAAATCCGATCCGGGCGGAAAAGAAAGCTGATTGCTTTACATTGGATCCATGACTCCACAGATGAGATATTCAAAGGAAAAAATACAATGAGGAGCCCTTCACAGTTATGATCTCCTATTTCCTCCCAACACACAGCGGGGGAAGAGTTTTCCACCTCCCCCCTAATTCCATATTCTTGGGACTAATTTATTTTCCAATAAATCTTTCCTTTGCCCCTTCTCGAACCCCGAACCCTTCTACCCTTCCACCGGCAAGAATGAAGCAACAAGATTGTTTATTAAGAATTCACCAAAAGAAGGAAGAAGAGAAAAAAGGGGGGGGGAGAAGAGGATGAGGACAAAAAAGAGTATTAAAAAAAAATAAGAACAATAAAAAAGTAATTCAACAAAATTTAAATTTGAAAATAAATTTCCCTTAGCGTAATTTGTCTTTGGCTGGTCTTCCACGGGTTTTTCTCTCTCCCTTCCTCTTTCTTCTGACTCTTCTTTGTTCCTGTTCTTCTTTCTTATTTATTCTTTATTTCATTTTAATACACTTTCCATCTTCGCCCCCTGTCCCGGGGTCGCTCTCTTTTTTATATTAAGAAAAAAATTGAGTCCATTTATCTTTTGCTCCGTAAAAAAGAACTGGAGGTGCTGGAGAAGAAGGAGGAGGAGGAGAAGGAGGAGGAGGGGGAGGAAAAAGAGAGGAAGAGAAGGGGAAACAAATTATACATCTACTCGCCAATAAATTATAAACTTTTGTTTCAGCTTTTTTGTAGTCTGTATCTTATATTAAAAAAAAGGAAAGTTTTCAGTACAGAAATACAGAATACAAAAAGACGAGAAAATGATAGCTTTCCTTCAATATGGTTTGAGAAGATTTGTCTATTTTTCTTCTTCTTCTTCTTCTTCTTCTTCTTCTTTTATTGCACAAACAAACTTTTTGTAAGAGGTTTGATGGAGGAAACTAACATCGGAGGACTAGGACTCATGGTCCATTATTGGGTTATTTTCCCCTGATTTAGGCTGTTGGAATGTTATATTACAGTGTCAAGCTTCCCGATATATACGAGTATTAGAAATAGAGTTCCGGAGCTCAGTCACTCGCTACCTGATACTTGACGAGCACTATCAGGTAGGCAGACCTGACAGGCGGACCTGATCAGGTGTACCTGTCAGGTATATACCTGATAGTAAGTGGCTGGCCTGGTCTTTGTTCTGTACACGGCCCTGCACCAAAGTCGCCCATCAAAAGCAATCCAAACAGGAATCTGTCCATTTTGGGTGGGATAGCATGTCATCTGGAGAGATAGGTATACCTGAATGTGGTCACCTATTTATCATGCCAGACGTCCGGTCCGTATACCCATAATGTAGAAGGACTTCATAAGGTCTACCTACGTGGAAATTTCAGGGTGACTCAAGTCGGAAAATAAATCGAAAATACTTTTTTTCTTATTATTTAAAAAGCTTTCTTTATTTGATGGCTGTGAAGAGAGGAGAATGTGGGCAGCTGCTGTGACACAGCTATATAGTCGTTAAAGCCGCAGGCAAGGATAAGTAAGTAAGTATATCTTTATTTATAGTGGCAGGGTTCTCCTGAAGGACCCTTAAAATTAAACCAACTGATATTTTGTTATATTTACATATGTAATCGGATTTGTAATTATGTACATGAGCAAATTCTGAGCCATAACGTACCTATTTGAAGATTTTGAAGCAAAAGATCAGTTTGGCTATAGAGCCGGGAAAATGCTTCAAGTATACTTGGAGCTCTCCCCTCAGAGGGAAACCGGGATTCAATTTTTTATCTGTAAAAAAATAAAACTACATATTACAGTAGTACCTATGTAGGTAACAGGGTAAGTATATTCTATTCTACTTTTTTTTCTGCCACCCAGTATTCTTGGTTTCTCCCAAGATAAACAAAAATTTGTCCTGAAATAAATAAATAATATTACGGAGTAGTCTCTTGCCCTACTTCAAAGATGACGTATAATTTCGACGCCAAAATATTTGCGAGATGTATGTTATTGAAATGGGGGTCTTTTCTGGTGAAATTCCTGTGTATGTAGGACTAATGACACCCTTGCGAGATCCAAAGCTCGATGATTCTTTCAGGAATAGGCTCCTCCAAAGAACAAGAAAAAATGATGTTTCAAAGTCTAATATGAACAACGGACTCCTAAGGACATAAATCACAATATTACTTTGGAAAATTTATATTTTCTTCCCGAAGAAAAGTTTTCGAAACTGAAGAAGGAAATATTATAGGAAAAATGATGATATACTGCCCTCCCGGAAAGCTTTTGTAAAGACGGAGGGGAAAACACTAAAACAGGGAAATGTTGTAGGCCGCGATGTAATGGAGGAAGTGTTGGTATACAGCATCAGTACACGTAACATTAATAACGAAAAATTGATAATAATTATTAGGTATGTATGTAGATTGTATTAGATATAAGTAAATGGAATGTTTCCATAAAATTTCACACTTCAAAGTCCCATCTCCCAATACTTTCAGGGTCTCAAGATTGTGGGGATTTTCTGTCAAAATAAGAACAAAAGGTGACTTTTTTTGGGAACAAGAAAAAAAGAGGCATAAATGGGACTTTCTTTCTTTAAGAGGGAAATTTCTTTGAGTTTCATTTGATATTTCTAAGAACTAGGTACCTAGATCCCTCAGTCCCTACAATGCTGATCGAGAGAACCGAATTTTCTCTTCCTAATTTCCCACTCACCAAAACTTCTCCTCCTCCTCCTTCCTATCCGCTTGTTCCGGACCAGGAATTTCTCCCCCCCCCCCGCTTAAAAAGCGTGCATACCTACCTATGTTTTTAGAGAGGGAGATGGGACAGATATTCCAACAGAAATAATTGAAGTGGTTTTTTTAAGAAGTGTATCTTGGTGAGTATTGGAGGTATCAACGTGATTCTTTTTCCAACTGATTCTTAATAATATAATAACTTAATCACATTTCTTACAATTCGCACAAGAGACTCCGCTTTACTCTAAAAAGAACTCAAGTTCTGGGTGGGTCTTTTTCCATAAAGTCCCTTAACTATTAACTGCAAAAGATATACACAAGTGGAGCAGTCCTTTTTTTTCCAAATGAAATATGTCCAAGCAATTTAACTTTTACGTAATATCTCTTAAAAAAAAGGTTACTTTTTTAATGATATTTAGTGATAATGGAGAGCTATTATTGTATGAAAAAAAAGAGAAAAAAAAAAAAAAAACATACTAATGGGCCCAAAGCACATCCCTGTGTTATTTATTTCCTTAATATCTAGATGAGTATTGGAGATATCAACGTGATTCTTTTTCTAACTCATTCTTAATAATAGGTACAATAACTTAATAACATTTCTTACAATTCGCACAAGAGACTCCGCTTTACTTTAAAAAGAACTCAAGTTCTGGGTGGGTCTTTTTCCATAAAATCCCTTAACTATTAACTGCAAAAGATATACACAAGTGGAGCAGTCCTTTTTTTCCCAAATGAAATATGTCCAAGCAATTTAACTTTTACGTAATATCTCTTTAAAAAAAGGTTACTTTTTTAATGATATTTAGTGATAATGGAGAGCTATTATTGTATGAAAAAAAAAACATACTAATGGGCCCAAAGCACATCCCTGTGTTATTTATTTCCTTATAAAAACTGTACCTTCCTCATATTTCTGAGGGGGTGATAAAGGTGGAACAAGGGAGATTTGAAGGCAAAAATGGGAGATGGTACAAATTATGCGTTTTTACAAATATAAAATGATAAATAACTTATCTGGATTTTTTTTTTTTCAAATTTAAAAAGTATTTATTACAAAAATAAATAAAATAACATTAAGATAAATAATATGAATGTGCTTGTGCATAAGTCTGTTTTTTTTTTTTTTATTTTTTTATTTTAGAGACGAGACGTGATTGCATAAAATTGCTTGTTATTTGGGGAGATATTGTGTCATTTAGATTAGGACGATTAAGTAATATACAAAGGTATTTTAAACTTGAATATGGACAATTTTCTATTGATAGGTTTGAGCCTGCCTTAAATCTAATGGAGATACCTAAAACAAAAGCCCCATTTTATAGATGAATTACCTTCAAACAAATGGCCTAAAATCCTAAATACAAGATTAGTAACAGTTACAATGGCATGAATGGTTGATTGGGGCTACGGGTTAACGGGTATTAGTAGGCTTGCCAAATATCCAAAATGTCGATTCGGGACGCGAATCCTCGAACATAATTGCCAAATCCGCGAACATAATTGCCAAATCCGCGAACAAAATCGCCAAATCCGCGAACATAATCGCGAAATCCGCGAACATAATCACTCCGCCTTCTAAGAAGGTCATCTCGATGCGATCACAAGCGTACGATAAATCTTATCGTTCTTATCTCTCGGTCAAAGTCGCTATCTTCAATAGAATCTATAATTCCGTACGTGACCATTGGAATTGTCTGTCAGTTGGCGTCTGAGCTGGCGTAGGCCTAAAACAAAAACAATAATAATTGAAATTGGACATGCGTTATCTCAGGGCTGCCCAACAGGTCGATCGCGGATTGATTTCAAGTCGTTCGCGACCAGCACACCCAGCAGTGTTTGAACCGGGCAAAATCATCTTACACACCTGATTACTGCAAACTTGTGGACCAAATTCGGAGTCAAGTCTCTCATTAGGTAAGTCGATCACAAGACTGTGTTGAAAATTCAAGTCGATTTTTCTCTCAAAAGGTTGGGACAGCGTTATCCGAATACACGGTAGTGCATCAGCCAAGTTTCTCGAGTAGGCCTGACAAATCCCTTCAAGACAGAAATTCGAAGAGAGAAGGAGGGTCGATTACAAGACTGTGTTGAAAATTCAAGTCGATTTTTCTCTCAAAAGGTTGGGACAGCGATATCCGAATACACGGTAGTGCATCAGCCAAGTTTCTCGAGTAGGCCTGACAAATCCCTTCAAGACAGAAATTCGAAGAGAGAAGGAGGACAAAATAGGAGAAAGCCAGCCGTTCCGAGAACGAACATTAACCCTTGAGGATAAAATCCACCCCGGGCGGGAATCGAATCCGCGGCCTAGCGCTTACAAGGCAGACGAGCTACCAACCAAAAGCTAACTAGGCCGACTTTGGCCAATTAGATGGTTGGAGTTGATGCTTCAGTGTAGCTTGAGGGCCAGTATTTTGTTCATTGCCTTAATATTAAGGCCCTAAGATCGACAAGAAGTGATGGCTTACAGCGTTGGAGATCGTGTGAACACATCCTTGAGGTCTCACCACTGAACATTATGCATTCAGATCAGGGGCCCTATCGACAAGAAGTGATGGCTTACAGCGTTGGAGATCGTGTGAACACATCCTTGAGGTCTCACCACTGAACATTATGCATTCAGATCAGATAGCCTTGGTGCAGTATGCAGTTGGTGGTTTGGTAACACGGTGCATCGCGCGTGGTTCGTGCAATCAAGCGGTGAGTTCTCAAACGTGACGAGAAATCAATCGGGCGAGCGAGAGTTTCCTACAGGGGGGTCCGATTGTATACAGGGTGTTCTGGTACCTTCCAGTATACGTAGTTATATTATGTTTCTAGTAAAGGTTGTTCATATTAGTAATTATTAGAAAGCTATAAAGGGCAGAACTTGTAAGCGCTAGGTCGCGGGATCGATTCACGAGCGAGAGTTTCCTACAGGGGGGTCCGATTGTATACAGGGTGTTCTGGTATCTTCCAGTATACGTAGGTATATTGTACGGGATGTTTCTAGTAAAGGTTGTTCATATTAGTAATTATTAGAAAGCTATAAAGGGCAGAACTTGTAAGCGCTAGGTCGCGGGTTCGATTCTCGCCCGGGTGAATTTTATCCTGAACGAATAATGTTCGTTCTCGGAACGACTGGCTTTTTCCTATCCTGTCTTCCTTCTCTCTTCGATTTCGGGATGATATGACCTTAGAAATTAAAGTTCCCTCTATCAAACCTCTTGAGAGAGAAAAAAAAAAAAACTCTGTGAGAACCTGGTATTTCCTTAAATTTTCCCTTTTACCTGTTTTTCCTTACCCACTCCGTTCATCCTCGTTTCCTTCTCCTTGTTCCCCTCTTTCCTCTCCATTTTTCCTTGTATATCCCCTCCTCTCTTTTCTTCACTTCCAAAGAATACTCCATTTCTCCTCCCTTCTTCTTGATACAGTTCTCTCCACCTCCTCCTTCTTCTTCTTCTTCTTCTTCTTCTCGTCTCTCTCCTCCTCCTTCTTCTTCTCTTCCAAAAACACCTCCAAACGGGATTTGTCTTCTGCCTCCGGGGGTGGGAAAGTTCGAGGATAAATCAACATTATCAAAAAAAAAGTGTCTTCTTGCCATATACACACACCGTAATATTGTAATTTATCTGTAGGTACTCGACGTTCGCCACCCCACTCCCCTCCCTTATCTGTAATAAACAAGGGATGACATTTTTTTTTTTTTTATCATAATAAAGAGGAGTATTTATATTTTGACGACATCTAGTGAAGTGCATACAGATTATACTCTTAAGTGAGTATTTTTTGTTCAAATTCAACTTTATCGAAGAAATATTACACTGAAAATGGTATAACTTTGAAAATCGAAACACATTCAATAATCTATTATACTCTTAAGTGAGTATTTTTTGTTCAAAATCAACTTTATCGAAGAAATATTACACTGAAAATGGTATAACTTTGAAAATCGAAAATTTTTCGTAATTCAGAATTAAATTTTCTTCGGAAAGTGGGAAAGATGCGTACCAGTATCAGTTAGCTGGCTAACTGATACTGGTACGACTGGTAGCATCGACTTGAAAACAAAATTACTAGAATTAGACAAGATATTGGCATTCTAACTCAATATTTCCGAAACCCTAACAGTATGTCGACATTCACCGATTTATGTGATTGTTTTCAGTGATTTACGCCTAACTGTTGGATTCACAACTTTGTACATGGGATTCACAACTTTGTACATGGGATTCACAACTTCGTACATGGGATTCACAACTTTGTACATGGGATTCACAACTTTGTACCTGGGATTCACAACTTCGTACATGGGATTCACAACTTCGTACATGGGATTCACAACTTTCTACATGGGATTCGCCACTGGCTCATTTTATATTCAACTTGAAACTCTCATAAATCCTCGCCTGAACTCCCTGGCTTAACCAATACAAGCTCTACGTGTAATTATTCACTCGCGCCGGACATCTCTGGGCCCAATCCCTTACTTAGTTTTATCCCTTTATTCTGTGTTACTTTATTCCCTTTTTCCCTCCCTTTTCCTCCCTTCTTATACTTCTTCCTCTCTGTTTATTCCCTTTCTCACTCTATAGTCATTTCTTCCATTTTCTCTCCCTCTCGATTTCTCTCTCTTTCTCTTTATTTAAAAGGAAGGAATTTTCAACTGTGTTAAGCATACTTAAATGCTTGTCACTAATATAGTTCCCCAGATTACACCTAGATAAATTTTATGACTTGTCTTGGACTCGAACCACCAACCTCCAGATCCGAAGTACAACGTGTTAACCACTACACCACTGAGGTTGGTATCTCTTTATTTTCTACATCAATCTATTTCTTGCCAGCCTAGTTAGCTTAGTTGGTAGTGCGTCTGCCTTGTAAGCGCTAGGCCGCGGGTTCGATTCCCGCCCGGGGCGGATTCACTCGCGCCGGACATCTCTGGGCCCAATCCCTTACTTAGTTTTATCCCTTTATTCTGTGTTACTTTATTCCCTTTTTCCCTCCCTTTTCCTCCCTTCTTATACTTCTTCCTCTCTGTTTATTCCCTTTCTCACTCTAGTCTTTTCTTCCATTTTCTCTCCCTCTCGATTTCTTTCTCTTTATTTAAAAGGAAGGAATTTTTAACTGTGTTAAGATACTCGTATATTTTACACCTAGATACTCGTATATTTTATGTCTTGGACTCGAACCACCAACCTCCAGATCCAAAGTCCATTACACCACTGAGGTTGATCTCTCTTTATTTTCTACATCAATCTATTTCTTTTTTCGCTTTCCTTGTTCTTTCTCTTTTTTCCTCTCTCTAGGTGTATTTTTCTCTCCTTATGTTTGTTCCTTCTCTCTCTCTCTCTCTCTCTCTCTCTCTCTCTCTCTTACTCCAAAATTGTCTGTTATTTCTTCCTCTTTTTCTCACTCGTTCCTCCACATCTGGATAACAAATTTTCTGATAATACCTAGTGCTACTTTTTATACATAATAATATATACCTATGTATCTTGTCAGCATTTAGTCCCGGATGAATTTTGTCTCTCTCACAGTCACATTTTGTCTTCAGTTTTTTTTTTTTTTTTTTTTTTTTTTTTAATCACTTGGTAGCGCGTCTGCCTTGTGAACACGGTCGCTGTCGATTCCCGCCCGGGGTGGATGTTATCCTGAACGGATAATGTTCGTTCCCGGAACGGCTGGCTTTGTCCTATCCTGTTTCTCTTCGATTTCGGGACGATAAGACCTTGGCAGTTACAGTTCCCTCTATCCATCCTCTTCGAAAAACAGCACGGAGTTGGGGAGACTGCCTCTATACTGCCATAAGTCATTGAATCCCAACTTGTGATTAGCCTTTTAATTGCCGAAATTATGGAAGAGGTCCTTTAGGAGAACCCTAGCACTATAAATGCCTTTAA
Organism: Diaphorina citri; assembly: GCF_000475195.1. Lineage (NCBI taxonomy): Eukaryota > Metazoa > Arthropoda > Insecta > Hemiptera > Psyllidae > Diaphorina > Diaphorina citri. The sequence goes on from NW_007378135.1 coordinate 112,717, forward strand.
AAAAAATCATGCTCCTTTCAAGTGCCATGTGCCAGCATATTTTTGTTAGTACCTATCTAAGGGCTAAAAAAGCTAGAAAAAAGCTTTTTAAGGAAGACACATTCTGTTGTGTCCCGAAGGGTTAATCTGAGGATAATGTACCGTTTGAATAAGTCAACCATGATAATTATATTGTATAATAGGTGTTGACAGTTTTATAAGACTTTTTATAAGTCATTACAAGCTATTACTTTGAGCATCAGGGTCGTGAACAAGCACTGCCATAAGTCATTGAATCCCAACTTGTGATTAGCCCTTTAATTGCCGAAATTATGGAAGAGGTCCTTTAGGAGAACCCTAGCACTATAAATGCCTTAAAAAAAATCATGCTCCTTTCAAGTGCCACGTGGCATATTTTTCTTAGTACCTATCTAAGGACTAAAAAAGCTAGAAAAAAGCTTTGGAGGACACATTCTGTTGTGTCCTGAAGGGTTAATCTGAGGATAATGTACCGTTTGAATAAGTCAACCATGATATATTGTATAATAGGTGTTGACAGTTTTATAAGACTTTTTATAAGTCATTACAAGCTATTACTTTGAGCATCAGGGTCGTGAACAAGGAACCAGTAGGGTTAGGGCCCCTTTAGCCGTATGTCCGCCAAGAGAAAATTAGGCAGGGCCGGATTTTGTCGAGGGTTGGGCCCGAGGGTCCAAACAATGATGTACTCCAAATTTTCGGAGTCCGGTCGAGACGTACAGTAAAGGAGAAAAATGAAGCCCCCCCCGTCCTCACGAGGCGTGACAGCGTGGCAGCCCAGTTTAATATCAAACCGAGTCACGTAGCAAGCATGAATCAAAACGTTACAATACTAGTACATGTATTGCCTCACCAGCCTTTGCGCCGGACGTATGTCGCCAAACCCTTGCCACAATCATCACAATGTGACACAGGGTAGCAGGGCCGCATCCAGGATTCTGTCGAGAGAGGGTCCAAACACGAGAGGAGGAGGGGGGGCAAACACGAGAGGAGGAGGGGGATTTTCCAAATTTTTGTAGTCTGGCCTAAAGTACAGGCGAGAAGTGAAGCTCGGGGGGGAGCCGGAGCCCCCTCGGACCCCCCCCTTAAATACGACTCTGCCCCTGACGTATGTCTCTTTGGTGGTCTGTTTATTATCTTTATCTTATTTCCCATCTTCCTATCCTTTGTTTTCCTCTCTTCTTCTTCTTCTTCTTCTTCTTCTCCTCCTTCCTTTCCTTGTTCTTTACCTCCTTCGTTTTTGTCTCCTTCTTGTCAAAAACGTAGAAAGTCTTCTTCTTCTTCTTCTTCTTCTTCTTCTTCTTCTTCTTCTTCTTCTTCTTCTTCTTCTTCTTCTTCTCCTCCTCCTCCTCCTCTACGAGAGGGGGAGAGAGAAAGAGCTGAAGAAGAGTGAAAGAATTAGGAAAATTTGATATAAATGATTAGATATAAAATGTATGTAGGTAACCAATAAGTATTTAAGTAAGGTGTGTACCTTTTACATTCTATAGATATAGAGGGAGATATAGGTAGACCCTCACAATTAACCAATGTTCTATAGGTATAGACATTATAGACCCTCACACTTTTAACCAATGTTCTATAGGTATAGACCCTCACACTTTTAACCAATGTTCTATAGGTATAGAATTTATAGACCCTCACACTTTTAACCAATGTTCTATAGGTATAGACATTATTTTTTTTTTATTTATTATGGGACTGGTTGCTCCTCTCCCAAGAGAGTATGCAATTAACACTGCGACCTCTGTAGATCTATTGTGATCTTCTTCATTTTCTTCTTCTTAATCTCCATTCTATATTCTTTCTCTTTCACGGTGCATTATTTTATTGTCTTCCATTTTTTCTCCTCGCCCGGCTATATTTATGTTCGGGTATTAGGTTGTAAATGAAGACAAATGGTCGGCAATGGGTTAGTATCATCGTTTATCATAGTTTAGAGAGAATCGCAGCAAAACTTGGGTTTGTGTATGGAATAGCATTTGTGGGCTTAAAGTTGGAAAAACGAGTTCGTGCGTATAGGTTATATCTGGGAGGGATTCAGATTTTCAGCATCCCAGACCGGTCTACTAACCACGCGCAACGTCCATAATTTCAGTGATTTAGTATGCCCTATCACCACAATATGTATTTTGATGCAAGAACTCGTCTCCTCTCGTTTGAATCTCGCTAGCCTAGTTAGCTTGGTTGGTAGAGCGCGTCTGCCTTGTAAGCGCTAGGCCGCGGGTTCAATTCCCACCAGGGGCAGATTTTAACCTGATGAGATAATGTTCGTTCTCGGAACGGCTGGCTTTCTCCTATCCTGTCTTCCTTCTTTCTTCGCTTTCGAGACGATAAGATCTTAGCAGTTACAGTTCCCTCTATCAAAACTCTTAAAAAGAAAATAATAATAATAAAAATAGATATTCAAATGTTGCTATGGCTACCTTCCAGTATATGAGTAATTACTGTGGTTAATTAAGAGGATAATATCTTCTTCATAGCCAACACACTTCTTCTTCTCTTTTTTTTTTCTTCTCCTCCTCCTTCTCCTCTATCTTCTTCATTTTCTTCTTCTTATTCTCCATTCTATATTCTTTCCCTTTCACGGTGCATTATTTTATTGTCTTCCATTTTTTCTCCTCGCCCGGCTATATTTATGTTCGGGTATTAGGTTGTAAATGAAGACAAATGGTCGGCAATGGGTTAGTATCATCGTTTATCATAGTTTAGAGAGAATCGCAGCAAAACTTGGGTTTGTGTATGGAATAGCATTTGTGGGCTTAAAGTTGGAAAAACGAGTTCGTGCGTATAGGTATATCTGGGAGGGATTCGGATTTTCAGCATCCCAGACCGGTCTACTAACCACGCGCAACGTCCATAATTTCAGTGATTTAGTATGCCCTATCACCACAATATGTATTTTGATGCAAGAACTCGTCTCCTCTCGTTTGAATCTCGCTAGCCTAGTTAGCTTGGTTGGTAGAGCGCGTCTGCCTTGTAAGCGCTAGGCCGCGGGTTCAATTCCCACCAGGGGCAGATTTTAACCTGATGAGATAATGTTCGTTCTCGGAACGGCTGGCTTTCTCCTATCCTGTCTTCCTTCTTTCTTCGCTTTCGAGACGATAAGATCTTAGCAGTTACAGTTCCCTCTATCAAAACTCTTAAAAAGAAAATAATAATAATAAAAATAGATATTCAAATGTTGCTATGGCTACCTTCCAGTATATGAGTAATTACTGTGGTTAATTAAGAGGATAATATCTTCTTCATAGCCAACACGTGTCCAATATAACTCTCTCTCTCTCTCTCTCTCCTCCTCCTCCTCCTCCTCCTCCTTCTCCCCTCCCTATCTCACACACTTTCCATCTATCCTTACAGAAGGGTTCCATTTGGAAGGAGACCAAGAAAAGCGGTAAATACACCTCCATCCTCCTTCTTCCTTGTCCTCATCCCTCGTCCATTGAAATGATACTGGACAGTGGTCAGGGGCGTAGTTAAGGGGGGAGTAAAATTGTCCCTGGTTCAATAACGGATAAGCGTGAACATTTTTATTTATTTATTATGAAAATGCTTACATAATTCCACTCAAATTTGATATCACATGTAATAAATAACTGGGTACTTATGACTTATTTATTTTAATATGGAATATTATTAGGTACCAACATATTTATTTCGATAACTATATTATGAAGAGAAAATTAAAGAAAATATGAAAGGTAGAATATGCCGAAAGATCTGGAAAGCCTGTATAAATAGGCTTGCCAAACGTCCCGAATTGGCCGGGACAGTCCCGAATTTCAGGGGGTGTTTAAAGTTAGGTATATGAAGAGAAAATTAAAGAAAATATGAAAGGTAGAAAATATAATATGCCGAAAGATCTGGAAAGCCTGTATAAATAGGCTTGCCAAACGTCCCGAATTGGCCGGGACAGTCCCGAATTTTTTCAGGGGGAGAGAGAGAGGGAGAGAGAAAGAGCTGAAGAAGAGTGAAAGAATTAGGAAAATTTGATATAAATGGGTAGATAATAGATATGAAAAATGTATCTAGGTAACCATGTAACCAATAAGTATTTAAGTAAGGTATTTACCTTTCACATTCTATAGATATTAGACATTATAGACACTCACACTTTTAACCAATGTTCTATAGGTATAGACATTATAGACCCTCACACTTTTAACCAATGTTCTATAGGTATAAGTAGGTACTTCACAGGGGAGAGAGAGAGAGAGAGAGAGAGAGAGAGAATTAGGAAAATTTGATATAGATGGGTAGATAATAGATATGAAAAATGTATCTAGCATCTAGGTAACCATGTAACCAATAATTATTTAAGTAAGGCATGTACCTTTCACATTCTATAGATAAAGAGGGAGATATAGACCCTCACACTTTTAACCAATGTTCTAAAGCTATAGGCAGGTACTTCACAGGGAAGAGAGAGAGAGAGAGCAAGAGAGAAGGGAAAGACAGAGACAGAAAAAAAAGTACGTATAGGTACAATAATTTATAGATAGGATAAAACGAAGGAGAGGGAGAGAGAAGGAGACAGTGGAGAGAGAAAGAGGGTAAGAGGGTAAGGTAAAACCCCTCAATAAATTTAAACAGGAAAGTAAAATTAGAAAAGAGAGAGAGAGAGAGAGAGAGAATAAAATAAAGGGACAAGAGATACAATTAGGTAGAGCAAGATTTATGGCCTTTGAAAGAAAAAAAAGGGGCCGCATGTGGGACATTATAGACCCTCACACTTTTAACCAATGTTCTATAGGTAGACCCTCACACTTTTAACCAATGTTCTATAGGTATAGAATTTATAGACCCTCACACTTTTAACCAATGTTCTATACGTATTGGTATAGGTAGGTACTTCAAAGGGAAGAGAGAGAGGGAGAGCAAGGGAAAGACAGAGACAGAAAAAAAAGTACGTAGGTACAATAATTTATAGATAGGATAAAACGAAGGAGAGGGAGAGAGAGAAGGAGAGACGGTGGAGAGAGAAAGAGGGTAAGGTAAAACCCCTCAATAAATTTAAACAGGAAAGTAAAATTAGAAAAGAGAGAGAGAGAGAGAGAGAAGAGAGAGAGAGCGAGAGAGAATAAAATAAAGGGACAAGAGATACAATTAGGTAGAGCAAGATTTATGGCCTTTGAAAGAAAAAAAAGGGGCCGCATGTGGGCATTTGGGGCCCCATTTGATATTACAAGAATGTAATTCCATGTTTTGCTACTGGCTTCTCTTTCTCCCATCCTTTCTCTCTCTTCTTTATCTTTATCTCTCCATAGTTCTCTTTTTCTCTGAATTTTTCATTTTCCCTCGCCGTTCACTTTTCTTTCCTTGTAGTTCTCTCTTTCTCCCTCCTTTCTCTCTTTTTTTATTCCCTTATTTTTCCATATCGCTCCTTTTTGTCTCTCCATTTTCTCTTTCCTTTTCTAAATTTCTCTCCCTTCTCTCTCTCTCTCTGTTGGTATTATCCTTTTGCCTTTCTTTCCTCTCTGCATTTCTCTTGTTCTCTTTCTTCTCCCTTTCTCTCTTTCTTCTCCCTTTCTCTCTCTATCTCTCTCTCTCTCTCTCTGTTGGTTTTATCCTTTTGACTTTCTTTCCTCTCTGCATTTCTCTTGTTCTCTCTTTCTTCTCCCTTTCTCTTTCATTTTAAAAAAAGATAAGTATTTTAAAAGTATTTGACAGTGTTAAAATGTGTGTTTTCTAGTGTACTAGTGTTTAAATATGACATTGATCAAAACTAATGGATCGAAACTAATGAACAAAAACTGTCAACATTCTCTTTCTCCCATACTTTCTCTCTCTTCTTTATCTTTATCTCTCCATACCTAGTTCTCTTTTTCTCTGAATTTTTCATTTTCTCTCGCCGTTCACTTTTCTTTCCTTGTAGTTCTCTCTTTCTCCCTCCTTTCTCTCTTTTTATTCCCTTATTTTTCCATATCGCTCCTTTTTGTCTCTCCATTTTCTCTTTCCTTTTCTAAATTTCTCTCCCTTCTCTCTCTCTCTCTATTGGTAGTATCCTTTTGACATTCTTTCCTCTCTGCATTTCTCTTGTTCTCTCTTTCTTCTCCCTTTCTCTTTCTTTTCCTCTCTCTCTCTCTCTCTTTCTCTCTCTCTCTCTCTGTTGGTATTATCCTTTTTACTTTCTTTCCTCTCTGCATTTCTCTTGTTCTCTCTTCCTTCTCCCTTTCTCCTTCTTTTCCTCTCTCTCTCTCTTTCTCTCTCTCTTTTGTTACGTATTATCCTTTTGACTTTTTTTTCCTCTCTGCATTTCTCTTGTTCTCTCATCCTTCTCCCTTTCTCTTTCTTTTCTCTCTCTCTTTATTTTTTCCTCTTCCTCTCCCTCTCTCTGTTTGTTTCTCTCAGTTCTTCATAATTCAAATTATATTCGTCTTTCAAACTGTATATCAACTTTAATATTTTTTGCTGAATATTTGCTGAAGATAGTTTTGGAAGGAAAAGGAAAATGGAAATTGTCGAGTTTCGAGTTAAATCTATCGGAAAGAGTTTCCTTGAAATATTTTATCAAGTTGTTCTAAATAAGAAAAATAAAGGAAAAGAAAAATTGTTCTAGGTACATAGGTACATAAGAAAAATGTACATGAATTACATGATCTGTATATTTACTTACTATCTAACAAAATATGTATGTAAAACATGAAGAAACAGAGAAAAAGACAAATAAAATAAGTTCAAAAGAAAAAAAATATAAGTATGAAGAAAATGCCATGATAATGTTATTGATTGATTTCTTTATTGAAAAAAAAAACAGCCTGGTTCCATACAGGTATAAAATTTACTGGGCAAAAATTCTTTAACGTGTTTTCACACACATTTCACAGTTGCACATATTTGTTAAATCTCATCAAAATCCACACCTTGTAATTTTGACATCTAGAATTCTATGTATTAAGCACCTAACAATATTACTTCTTTTATAGGTAGGTATATCATAAAAGATAATTAAAAAGGTTGGTTTTATCCTTTTGACTTTCTTTCCTCTCTGCATTTCTCTTGTTCTCTCTTTCTTCTCCCTTTCTCTTTCTTTTCCTCTCTCTCTCCCTCTCTCTCTCTCTCTCCCTCTCTCTCTCTCTCTCTCTCTCTCTCTCTCTCTCTCTTTCTGTCTCTCTCAGTTCTTCATAATTCAAATTATATTCGTCTTTCAAACTGTATATATCAACTTTAATATTTTTTGCTGAATATTATTTGCTGAAGATAGTTTTGGAAGGAAAAGGAAAATAGAAACTGTCGAGTTTCGAGTTAAATCTATCGGAAAGAGTTTCCTTTAAATATTTTATCAAGTTGTTCTAAATAAGAAAAATAAAGGAAAAGAAAAATTGTTCTAGGTACCTATACATGAGAAAAATGTACATGAATTACACGATCTGTATATTTACTTATACTATCTAACAAAATATGTATGTAAAACATGAAGAAACAGAGAAAAAGACAAATAAAATATGTTCAAAAGAAAATAAATATAGGTATGAAGAAGATGCCATGATAATGTTATTGATTGATTTCTTTATTGAAAAAAATCAGCCTGATTCCATACAGGTATAAAATTTACTGGGCAAAAATTCTTTAACGTGTTTTAACACACATTTCACAGTTACACATATTTGTTAAATTTCATCAAAATCCACACCTTGTAATTTTGACATCTAGAATTCTATTAAGCACCTAACAATATTACTTCTTTTATAGGTAGGTATATCATAAAATATAGTTAAAAAGTTTTGTTATAATTAAATAATTATTATTATTATCATTAATTATATTATTAATTAAGTAATTGCAGCTTAATCGATGTTTTATTATCTTACCCGTGTATCTGATGGCCGAAAAAGGGGAAGTATGTAAATCTGAGGGCCTCTTTTTTCCCAAAAAAGGCCCTATTTCTCGCTCTTAAAAAAAGGGAATTTCTTCCTTTAACTCGAGACCTCTAGCGTTTATAAGGAAGGCAAGCGCGCTACCGCTACCCTTCAAGCTAACTACAGCTGTTTTCGATTATGTGACTTTTTCTCAGTCATCATACGAAATTCCTCTTTGGACTACTTTGGACTGGCAGCGGGTGTGGTAGGAGGCCATTGTCCTTACTAGTCCAAAGAGAAATTTCGTATGATGACAGAAAAAAGTCACTTATTAATACATAATCGAATACAGATTGGGCTGGGCTGTCTGGCTTCCCAACTTGTATGTTTTTTTTTTTTTTATGATACCTCTAAGCTCCCAGCTAAGCAGCAAGCAGCCAACCCTCCCGCGTGTCTACTCACACCATCAAAATGATTCCTAAACAATATTATAATTAATTTAGGGGTACCTAAATTCCTTGGAATTAAACTCACAAGATAAATCATGGGGATGCCATCAAGATTTTGAATAACGTACCTAGGTACCCTCTCGCATAGGAAGATGGTTTTCTTATTTTCATCGTTTTGATTTATTGGGTGCTAGGCCTAGAATTTGGACTTTTCAAAGTAAAATTTATGAGAACAAGGGTTGAATCCCCGGTTTCCATTTTATTTATTTTTTTATTTTATTTTTATTTTATTTATTTTTTAGGTAGATACAAGGTAGGTTAATCATCTTAATCAACATACCTCGATATGGCTTAAAACGAGTTCTTTATTTTGAGAAGAATTCTGAGTGCTTGTGTGATAGAGGTTTAAAACCGTCACTGATGTAGAACTGCTCATGCCTTTATTGCCTCTTTACCCTCCTTTAATGCCTCTTTAATGCGTGTTTTACCCCCCATTCAGCAATAAGCTACCGTACTCACAATAACCTCACCCAGTGTGAGTGGGGTCGGGAAGAGCCAGCACCCGATTGCCCATATAGTCACCCATCCTTATATCAACCACGCGCAACGATCCTTAACTTCAGTGATCCTTCGAGAACCGGTGCATTCAAAGTTCTATCGCCGCTCTTCTGAGAGTATTTGTGGGACCCATAGGAAACGTACGAGTATCTACCTATCCCTTATTTTATATTAGGTACCTATTTTCATTTTATTTTCCCAATGCATTATTTATAAACTCTCGCCCCCTGGATTTATGGAGTATTCTTCGGCTGCTAAACGAAGCGGGAGGGAAACGATAGGGAAGAATTGAAGGGAGAATATTGTAGCCAGAGCGAATGTCGAAAAGTAAAAGTCCAGTGAAGAGAGTGGATGAGGAAGAAAAAGAAGGAGGAGGAGCAGGAGGAGAAAGAGGAGAAGAAGAAGAAGAAGAAAAAGAAGGAAGAGAAAGAAGACGAAGTGGAGGAGAAATAAGAAGAAGGAGGAGGGGAAAGAGGAGAAGAAGAAGAAGAAGAAGAAGAAGAAAGAAGGCTATGGGAGAGGAGAGAATTGCAAGGAAAATGGATGATAGCAGTGAGTAAATTTAAGCTCAATCTAGCTATAAATCTTGCTGGCGTAGACTTTATCCCTAGCACAAGAACTAGATAATATCCCTATCTACCACTCCGCTGTAACTGTGGAGAAATTTCGAGAGTACAGTGTGTTCTGAAAATTTACAGTGTGATTCGAAATTAAGATCTCACCAATTTGGGGTGAAGAGATTATCTGAGACTCCTAGGCTTGACAAATAGGCAGATTAGGCAGAGAAATTTGCAAAGCACAAATTGTACAAATACCTAGCAGTCCTTACTAATGGTCATGGTCCGCTTTGTACCAAAGGGAACACACACCACACACAATTATTACCTCTGTTTCTACTACCGAAATTGTCTTTTAATTTATCCTCCTAAACCATTTCAAACCCTAAAAACCCTCCATAAGTCCCTCACACCTCTCTCCCCAAATAAGTCCAAATGCTTTTGAAAATCACATTCATCATTTTCGACTTACAACTTGAAAGGTCTTAAACAAAGATGGCGTCCTCTATTTATTCTTCTTCTTGTCTTTACCTATAGGTATAGACATTATAGATATAGACCCTCACACTTTTAACCAATGTTCTATAGGTATAGACTTTATAGACCCTCACACTTTTAACCAATGTTCTATAGGTCTATAGACATTATAGACCCTCACACTTTTAACCAATGTTCTATAGGTATAGACATTATAGACCCTCACACTTTTAACCAATGTTGTATAGGTATAGACATTATAGACCCTCACACTTTTAACCAATGTTCTATAGGTATAGACATTATAGATATAGACCCTCACACTTTTAACCAATGTTGTATAGGTATAAGTAGGTACTTCACAGGGGAGAGAGAGAGAGAGAGAGAGAATTAGGAAAATTTAATATAGATGGGTAGATAATAGAGATATGAAAAATGTATCTAGCATCTAGGTAACCATGTAACCAATAATTATTTAAGTAAGGCATGTACCTTTCACATTCTATAGATAAGACAAGAACAACTTATTGAAGAAAATAAATACTAAAGGAAAAACAATAAAGAAAGCATGATACCTATACTAAAGAAGAAGAAAATTTCGTAGCAGTTAGTTATTAGCTCAGGGATTATTTTTATATAATTTGTTTTTGTTGACAATATAATAACCTTGTTCAGTTCAGTTCTTTTTCTTCTTCTCCTCCATATATACCTATGTAGGTATCTGGGAGGGATTCAGATTTTCAGCATCCCAGACCGGTCTACTAACCACGCGCAACGTCCACAATTTCAGTGATTTAGTATGCCGTATCACCACAATATGTATTTTGATGCAAGAACTCGTCTCCTCTCGTTTGAATCTCGCCAGCCTAGTCAGCTTGGTTGGTCGAGCGCGTCTGCCTTGTAAGCGCTAGGCCGCGGGTTCAATTCCCACCAGGGGCAGATTTTATCCGGATGAGATAATGTTCGTTCTCGGAACGGCTGGCTTTCTTCTATCCTGTCTTCCTTCTCTCTTCGATTTCGGGACGATAAGATCTTTTAGCAGTTACAGTTCCCTCTATCAAACCTCTTACAAAGAAAATAATAATAAAATAAAAATACCTATATATTCAAATGTTGCTATGGCTACCTTCCAGTATATGAGTAATTACTGTGGTTAATTAAGAGGATAATATCTTCTTCATAGCCAACACGTGTCCAATATCTCTCTCTCTCTTTCTCTTTCTTTCTCTCTCTCTCTCTTTCTCCTCTCTCTCTCTCTTTCTCTCTCTCTCTCCTCCTCCTCCTTCTCCTCCCCTGCCTATCTCACACACTCTCCATCAATCCCTACAGAAGGGTTGCATTTTTGGAAGGAGACCAAGAAAGCGGTAAATACACCTCCATCCGCCTTCTTCCTTCTCCCTCGTCCATTGAAATGATACTGGACAGTGGTCAGGGGCGTAGTTAAGGGGGGAGTAAAATTGTCCCTGGTTCAATAACGGATAAGAGTAGGGAGATGAAAATAGGGCCGTATCTAGGATTTTGTCGAGGTGGGGAGAGGGCCGAAGGTCCAAACAGTGATGTAACGAGGGAGGTGGGGTCGGATGTTCCAAATTTTCGAAGTCTTCCCTACAGTACAGGAGAAAAATGAAGCTCGAAGAGGGAGGGGCGTGGCCGGGCCCCCTCGACCCCCATTCCATCTCTAATATCCTTTATCACTAATTTTGTTCAACTGCTCGTGATGTTTAATTTTGCCGGTACCTACTACTATCCTGCTACCAGCCCTGTCAGCTGGCCCTATGGAAGTCAACGTGTCAAATGCAAAATACTTTACAAGCATTTTTGTGGTCGCCTTTATTATATCACACGCATATCTAATTCCATCTCTAATATCCTTTATCACTAATTTTGTTCAACTGCTCGTGTTTAATTTTGCCAGTACCTACTACTATCCTGAAACCAACCCTGACAGCTGGCCCTATGGAAGTCAACGTGTCAAATGCAAAATACTTTACAAGCATTTTTGTGGTCGCCTTTATTATATCACACGCATATCTTTTTCGGACAAAATGAGGGAGGAATTTATCTTTTCTGGACAATTTTTCTGGAGGGGATGCCTCTTCATGAAGGTGGGAGATGTGTGATAGAGAGAGAGATACCTAGAGAGAGAGATAATGAATGGGAGGGAGAGAGGAGATTTGTGATAAGTTAAGTGGATTTGGCAGCCAGAGAGAGAAAGAGAGAGTGTGTGTGTGAGAGAGAGAGTGACGGAGGGAGAGAGGGAGAGGGTTAAGTAATTGCAGTTTAATCGATGTTTTATTATCTTACCCGTGTATCTGATGGCCGAAAAAGGGGGAAGTATGTAAATCTGAGGCCCTCTTTTTTCCTAAAAAAGGCCCTATTTCTCGCTCTTAAAAAAAGGGACATTTTTCCTTTAACTCGAGACCTCTAGCGTTTATAAGGAAGGCAAGCGCGCAGGCCCTATTTCTCGCTCTTAAAAAAAGGGACATTTTTCCTTTAACTCGAGACCTCTAGCGTTTATAAGGAAGGCAAGCGCGCTACCCTTCAAGCTAACTACAGCTGTTTTCGATTATGTGACTTTTTCTCAGTCATCATACGAAACTTCTCTTTGGACTGGCAGCGGGTGTGGTAGGGGCCATTGTCCTTACTAGTCCAAAGAGAAATTTCGTATGATGACAGAAAAAAAGTCACATAATACATAATCGAATACAGATTGGGCTGTCTGGCTTCCCAACTTGTATGTTTTTTTATGATACCTCTAAGCTCCCAGCTAAGCAGCAACCAGCCAACCCTCCCGCGTGTCTACTCACACCTTCATCAAAATGATTCCTAAACAATATTCTTATTAATTTTGGGGAAGAGTACCTAAATTCCTTGGAATTAAACTCACAAGATAAATCATGGGGATGCCATCAAGATTTTGAATAATGTACCTAGGTACCCTCTCGCATAGGAAGATGGTATTTCTTATTTTCGTCTTTTGATTTATTGGGTGCTAGGCCTAGAATTTGGACTTTTCAAAGTAAAATTTATGAGAACAAGGGTTGAATCCCCGGTTTCCATTTTAATTTTGGATATTTGGCAAGCCTATGTATAAACATAACTATGTAACCTTTTTATAAATAAATAAATAGGTAGATCGATAAATAAACAATAATACTCGTATATCAACAAAAAAAAAGGCATATCTACCACTTCTGATGATATTAAAAAAAAGCATTTCATATGCTACTACTATCTGAAGAAGAAAACATATCACGTATTGGCTGGGAGTGACATTTTAGCATTTTCACCTCGTATCTGCTTTCAAAGCCGAAAGCGATGTAAAAGAAAAAAAAAAGTATAAGAAAAGTTTCGACCCTTTTACACCCTCTGCTTCTAGTCTAGTCTAGTCTAGAATAAATATTTCCAAGGGTCTAAACATGTTGTACGAGTATAAAGCCCCTCTGGAAGTCCGATTAAGACTTGTTGAAAAGATTTTTAGATGTTAGGGGCCAGAAGCTGAGCTAGAGTGGTACCTACAATCCTACATGGAACTCTGTACATGGGCAGAGTAAGGTCAGCGTAATTTATTAAATCTTGATTCTATTCAAACTTAAATTCAAAGATATGTAGATAGAGCTAATTGCTGATATATACAAATGCCCAGTCCAGAATGAGCACAATGTTTTTGTCCCTCGTATTCGAACGGCATTTTCCCCTCAAGGTTAGGGTTTGCCTTACCCCTCAGCCAATTTGGACTTGTTATGTGAAATCCACCGGAAGTTTTTGTCACCCCCGGTGTAAAAGGGACGAGGAAATGTGAGTTTTATTTTCCACAACTGACTGATGGTTGATATGCGACATGGCGGCTGGCGGCTGAGGAGTAATACTCCACTGGAGTATGGTTCCTACTATCATAAACTACTTTCTCTGGGGCGTACCTATAATAACCTTTGATTATAATTATGAACGCTATAAACCATCTAAATTCAAAATAGGTTCTCCATCCAAATTGAACTTATGACACGTCTGCAGCGTATATCTCTAGTAGCGCGGTCAAACTCTCTTGACTTGATGGGGCGGAAAGCTATCGCGTTCATTAATATGCGGGGGGCGCGCGAACGTACAAAGAGACGAGATACATATAACACGAAACAGAGTTTTGAGCTTTTTGTATGAGAAGGAAATTTTCGGGAGACCAAAAATGAACCCGTTCCGTGTAGGGACCCCAAATTTTCAAGATCGACGTGCATTGATGTCCTTAAGAAGTGTACAAATGTTCATCAAAATCGGAGCAGGCAATTGAAAAAAAAAAAAAAAACATTCAAACTAAATGCAAAACGGTTGAGTTAAAACGTAGACCTTCACTTCGTTCGGTCAATGAAGAGCTTCACACCAAATTCTGAGCCGACCTCATAAACTTTCTCCGTGTGCACACAGAATGTATCTCCTGTACTCTGTACTTTATCTTATCATAACAATACCTACTGCTAAGAATAAAAAAAGTAAAAAGCCAAGGAAAGAGAGGAAATGGAGATAAAGAAGAAGAACAAGAAGAAGGCGTAGAATAATAATAATAATAATAATAATAATAAAAGAGCTTCTTCACACCAAATTCTGAGCCGACCTCATAAATTTTGCTCCGTGCACACAGAATGTATCTCCTGTACTTTATCTCATCATAACAATACCTACTGCTCAGAATAAAAAAAGAAGCCAAGGGAAGAGAGAAAATGGAGAAGGAGGTAAAGAATAAGAAGGCGCAGAAGAAGACGGTGGAGAAAGAGAATAATAATAATAAGAAGAAGAAGAAGAAGAAGAAGAGAGAGAGAGGGGTAGGAAGTGTTCAAGCCTTCAAAAGCACAAGAAGTTTTTGTAGAGGTAGAAGAGAACAACCCTTGAGGCATTTAAGGGTACGAGAGAAAAAGTAGAAAGAGAAGCAGAGATAAGGAAGAGTAAGAGAAGGAAGAAGAGAGGCAGAGGAAGAAGGGGAGGGAGAACAAGAAGAAGAAGGAGAAGAAGAAGGGAAGAGGAAGAAGAGGTAGAAGGGAAAAGGAAAAAGGAGGAAATAGACACAGAGAGAAGTAAAAGAAGAGTACAATATGTATACCACGAAAAAAGGGGAAGGAGAAAAAGAGACAGACAGGAAAAAGGAGATGAGAAAGAGTGACAGTGATATGGAAGAATAAGGAGAATAGAAAAGAAAAGAGAAACTGTGACAAAGAGGTATCCAAAGAGGTAGGAAGTGTTCAAGCCTTCAAAAGCATGAGAAGTTTTTGTAGAGGTAGAAGAGAACAGCCCTTGAGGCATTTAAGGGCACGAGAGAAAAAGTAGAAAGAGAAGCAGAGATAAGGAAGAGTAAGAGAAGGAAGAAGAGAGGCAGAGGAAGAGGGGGAAGAAGGAGAAGAAGAAGGGAAGAAGAAGAAGGCGAAGAAGAAGAAGGAGAAGAAGAAGGGAAGAAGAAGAAGGCGAAGAAGAAGAAGGCGAAGAAGAAGGGAAGAAGAAGAAGAAGAAGAAGAAGAAGGGAAAAGGAGGAAATAGACACAGAGAGAAGTAAAAGAAGAGTACAATATGTATACCACGAAAAAAGGGGAAGGAGAAAAAGAGACAGACAGGAAAAGGAGATGAGAAAGAGTGACAGTGATATGGAAGAATAAGGAGAATAGAAAAGAAAAGAGAAACTGTGACAAAGAGGTATCCAAAGAAGGGAGGGAAACAAAGGAGAACGATAGGAGGGGAAGTAACCATGAAAGAAGGGGGAGAAGATATGGAAAGAGGGGAAGGAAAGACCGAGAGAGGGAGGGCGTTCAAAGGAAACTTTAAATGGTTGTTGTTCAACGAAAGCTTGGAAAAACTACTTGTAAGGCTTGACAAATAAGCAGAGAAATTTGCAAAGCACAAATTGTACAAATACCTAGCAGTCCTTACTAATACTAATGGTCCGCTTGGTACCAAAGGGAACACGCACCACACACAATAATTACCTCTGTTTTCTACTACCGAAATTGTCTTTTAATTTATCCTCCTAAACCATTTCAAACCCTAACAAGCTGGGTCCGTCCCTCCGGGAATTTTTTAGCCCCGAGTTTATTCGATCGTGATTAAAGAAAATCAGTACCTATGTACCTACCTAATTTGTTTAATATTCAGTTTATTATTATGATTTTTTGATGGGGACTATTAGGGGAGGGAAACAAAGAAGGACGATAGGAGGGGAAATAACCATGAAAGGAGGGGGAGAAGATACGGAGAGAGGGGAAGGAAAGACCGAGAGAGGGAGGGCGTTCAAAGGAAACTTTAAATGGTTGTTGTTCAACGAAAGCTTGGAAAAACTACTTGGGGAAGAAAAAAAGATATATGATGATTTATGGGACAGCCATTTTTTTTTCCTCCCGTATAATTCTGATAGTTAGTTTATGTAACTTACAGGGTAACTCAATTTTTACTTTCTATTTATTTTTATTTATTTTTAGATGGCGACATGATGAAGTGATAAAGATCTTCATTCGTACCTACCTACCAAACACACTTTTAGGCTGTCAGGAGTGTGCAGAAAACTCAATAAACATTTTCAAAAATAATTATTGCTAATAATTAATAATTAACTTGGTCTATTTTTACTTTCCTTATTTATGCTTATTCTATTTTATTCATACTTATTTATTCTAAAATTATATTCTCTATTCTATTCTATTAGTTTTCACTTTGTTCTATTGAAAATGAAAACAGATGGGTACTATGGCTAATTAATAGGTAATAAAAGGTGCTATTAAAGGTAGATCATAGAAAAATAGTCATTAAATAAATAAATAATAGTCAATAAATTGGTAACAGAATAACAGACTGATCCTGGCGAGAAAGTTATTAACACGAACTAAAAAGCCGCAAATGTTATAGGTATGTACATTGTTGAAAATAAGTGGCATTTCCATGTTGTTTTCAGCAGGGGGTCTTTTCCGGAGGTAAGTGGGTTTTAGAGAGAGATAGAGAGAGAGATAGAGAAGGAACAGCTGTTTTTCTTCTTCTCCTCCTTCTTCTTTTTCTTCTTCTATTTCCCTATCCTAGAGAGAGAGAGAGAGAGAGAGAGAGAGAGAGAGAGAGAGAGAGAGAGAGCAGAGGAACAGCTGTTTTTCTTCTTCTTCTTCTTTTATTTCCCTATCCTCGAGTTTTAAAGGTCGAATTTTTCCTCACAGACAATAGGTATAACTCCTTTCCCTAAGATATCCTAATTAGGTAATTATGTTCGTCACAAGTCCAAGACCCACTCTCACTCCCACGGCATGCACGCAGTACCCTCGCACAGCTGAGATCGGGATGGAGTAAGATCCTGAACACCTACCAACACAGGATTAACAACGACATTGAAGACAGATGCCCAAGTTGTGGTCAAGGACCAGCACATGCTGTTAAGCATATAGTCAACTGCCCCGACAAGCCCACACCACTAACACCCGCATTTATGAACAAAAATTCTCGGTCTCAGATCAGTCTTAAACAAATTTTGGCCAATCAGATGTTTGGAATTGATGCTTGAGCACTTGCTTCAATAAGTCCCTCACACCTCTCTCCACAAATAAGTCCAAATGCCTTTGAAAATCACATTGATCATTTTCGACTTACAACTTGAAAGGTCTTAAACAAAGATGGCGTCCTCTATTTATTCTTCTTCTTGTCTTTAAAAAAAAATCAACGAAAAAAATATATCTTTATTATTATTTTATCTCTCTGTTTAAGACTTGAATCCTTGATTTATTACCGTGAACATTCTTTGGACCTAATGGACCCATCCAAGGGAGGCAGCTACATTCCTGGGTCTACTGGATGAGGACACGGACGAGGAGGACTTGTGACAAAAGGAGGTGCCGCTACAACAACAACAACAACTAAGCTAATATTTTCACTTACCTTGGACACGAACCCCCAACCTTCAGATACGCAGCAAAAGCACGAAATGTAACAATAATAATAGCGTTCCGTGCGCTCCTTTTCTCATTTCTGCACAGATGTGAGTTATGGGCGAGAAATTAATCTTCCAACAGTTTGAAATCTTCATTTCCTCTCCTCTCTCTCTTTCGTCCCCTTCTGTCCTTTGTTTCTCTCTCTTTTCTCTGTTATCTTTCGTTCTCTTTGCCATCTTTCGTTTCGTTATCTCTCCTTTCCCTCTCTTTCTCTAGATTCTTTCTGTCCTTCCTTATTTTTCTTTCTTTTTAGGATCTTTGTGTTTCACTTTCTCTTCTTATTCTTTATCTTATTTTTCCTCCTTTTGGTCGTCTTTTTATTGAAAGGAACAAGACAAAAAAAGGAGGATGAGGAAAAGGAGAAGACGAAGAAGAAGAAGAAGAAGAAGAAGAAGAGCACGACCTGAGTGGGATCGTAAGAAGATTGCCCTTGCCACGTAACTTATTACAAAACGTATTTACCGCCTGACTGACTTTCAGGGAATACACGGTTATGTCATATCTATCCGAGAAAAAGAGGCAGGGGGTAGATATTTAGGGGAAGAAAGAGGAAGAGACAGAGAGAGAGAGAGAGAGAGAGAGAAAGAGAGAGTAGAGAGATGAGAAGAATGTGAGAAAGAGAAAGAGAGAGAGAGAGAGGATATAGTACAAAAGGAGACCTTTTTATTATCATTTTTTCCTCCTTCTCCTCCTCCTCCTCCTCCTCCTCCTCTTTCTCCTAATCTTCCTCCTCCTCCTAAAACTCTCTCTCTCTCGCCGTTTTCTTTCTTTAGAAATTGAGAGATACATAAATTATCGGCCTTATTGGAGGCTCGAGTTAGGACCTTTACAAAAAAAAGAAAAGGAAGAAGAATGGCAAAAGGGGAGGGAGAAGAAATCCATGCTCTTCAGATTTATGTGAGGTTTTGTAAAATCAGAAAACCAGAACGGCATTTTTCTTTCTTTTTTTTTCTCGAGTCCTTAAGGAAACAGGGCATCATCAGCTTCTATAACTACTCTCAGGCGGTCACCTGTCTAAATGTCAACCACGTCCAACGCTGCTTAACTTGAACGTACCTGGTACGAAACGAACGTTCTACCTACGCTACGTCGCAAAAATTGAGTTCTTTTTTTTTTTTTTTTTTTTTTTTTTTTGTTTTCTTTTTTTTTCTAACTTAGGCCATTTTTTTCCTTTCTTGATACAGACTTTTTCGATATTTTATGACCGTTTGCGAAAAAATATATCCGTATGCAATGAAAAGAACACCTCAATACAGTAGTAAGTACTGTTTTATCTGGGAATGGGAATAAATACAGTAATGAGAATTCAGATGGTGAAACCATCATTGTTAGGTATTCAGGGTTTTTTTAAGTCAGCATTTGCCATTTGAATAGTTGAATTTCAAGTAAAAGACTCCATCTCCTCAGAACTGTTGGTAGGATAGAGGATAGAGCCTTTTAAATAATAATAATTCTGAGAGAGAGACAGAGAATATAAAAACGAGTAAAAAAAATGTAAAAATTAGGGGAAAACTACCTAAATTAGCAACCTGTTAATTTTCCTGTGCAGTGCCACACAAAGTTAAAACTTACCCCCAGATAATATTTCATTTTTTATGGCCTCCACAGATCCTAGAGGTCTTGCTAAAGGTACAAAAGTTGTGGGTATTTTTGATGTAAAAAAAAAAAGTTATGCTCAAATGTATTACCTCCTTTATAATGTCCCAATGAATATGCCTTATGTACTTTTAAACTTGACTGTTTAATGCAGTTCCTTCTTCCCTTTTCTGAGGGAATCAGGGCTCTTTTTTTCTGGCCTTCTTTTTGGATTGTAGTCTTTGGAGGTACAATATTTCAACTTTATTCTCACTCAGTGCTCTTATTTACTCTGTCCAAATTATACATAAGAGTAACATAAACTTTCGAGTCCTCCTGTGGTAGATATTTACCACCTTCTGTCCACAAATTCCATACCACCTCAAAGAGTAGCAGCAACTTTAGAATCCTCCAGTCTTCCTTCTTTTAATGGTATTCATTTATATTTAGGTACATTATTTATTACTAATTACCACTGTCTGATGCTCTAAAAGGTCGGGTTAAGCTTCTATACGAATCTACAAATGCCTGATCATACTATAGCTAGATAAGTAACAGCAACTTTGTAGTCTTCCTATACTATTTTATCCCCCCCAAACCAAAAAGTAGCAGCAACTTTGGAGCCTTCCTGTACAATATATAACTGATCCCTATGATTTATTACCGAAGGTAAGTCAGTTGTCATTTGAGTAAGTAAATTCATAAATTATCTGGAAAGGATTTTTGTTGTTTTTATTAAGTGTCTGAAATGTTATTTTGAGTGCCCTCACTTTTGGACTCTTCAGTACCTACCTTGAGACTGGGGATCTGTCCTGCTAAGCAAAAGAAGATTTTGTGGAATTCTTTGTTTGAAAGAGACCGTCTGGGCGTTTAACTTCGTAGTGTTTGTAAGTGTTATCAATAAAAACCTAATTACCTAAAATAATATTAAATAAATAAATTTGTTAAATAGTCTTGAGACTAGATCGGAAGAGCGGTTCAGCGAAGTTTCAGCCATTGGTCCGTGTGTGTGTCTGTGTGTCTGTCTGTAAACAAAATATCTCGAGAACGGTAAGAGCTAGAGACTTGAAATTTGGTATGTAGCTGTCAAATGTGACAAGGATGCGACACGAAACTTTTGGTTAAGACCGGTGTAACGCTTGGCGGCATTTTACTGCTTTTTGGCGGTTTTCGGTGTAATTTAACAATATCTCGGGAACGGTACAAGCTAGAGACTTGAAATTTGGTATGTAGTTCACAAATGTGACAAGGATGCGACACAAAACGTTTGGTTGAGATGGTTGCTGCGCTTGGCGGTATTTTGACCGCTTTTGGACAGATTTCGACCGTTTTTTGGCGGTTTTCAGCTATACTGACTAAACTGTTAGAGACATTGTAAAAGTTACTATAGAACATAAAAATAAGCATCATTCAATAGGATAAGGAAAGTCGTGTGATGTTCACACCAGATTTTTGAAAATAATAATAAAACTTGTGCTCAATATCAAGCAATTAAAGAGCTCGTTAAACAAAAAAACAATAATAATAAAATAATAATATTAAAATTAAATGAAATAGGTATAAAAATTAAAATCTACGGGCTGCATTGCTACAACATAATTTAATCCACCCTGTAAGCAATATCTGCGAGATAAAACTAATCTTGTGTTGAAAAATAAAAATTATCATTTTTTTAAATTTAATTGTAATTTATTTATTTTTTATTGTAATTTTTCTTTCACTAATTTTTCACCACCATTTTTGCGTAAATTTTGGTTCGTTTTCCTTCATTTGAATACGGGGGTATTTTTAATTTTTATTGCATAAATTGGGAAAATTAAAGTGTAGAATTTTCTGAGCTTTTTTTCGTCCGAGTGTTTTGAATTTGAAACAATAGGGGAATATATATGCATATTTGTTCCTATTTTGACAAGAACAACTTATTGAAGAAAATAAATACTAAAGGAAAAACAATGAAGAAAGTATGATACCTACTAAAGGAGAAGAAAATTCCGTAGCAGTTAGTAAGTTATTACCTAGCTCAGGGATTATTTTTATATAATTTGTTTTTGTTGACAATATAATAACCTTGTTCAGTTCAGTTCTTTTTCTTCTTCTCCTCCATATTCTTTTCCTATTCCCCTCCTTCGTTTCCTTAAAATTCTCCTTCTTCTCCTTCCTCTCCACTTTCTTCTCTTTCCTCTTCTTATTTATTCTCTTTCCATCCAAACTTGTGCTGACAAAGAGACGTCGTAAATCACGCGCACCTACCTATGAAAATGTAAATTTTTCATTTTTAATTTCACGTCTTTGCATCTGCCAAGGCTAACAGGACCGGGGGTGAGGTGCACCCAGTCCCAGGGAAATTGGAGCTAAAAACAGAATCTTAATCATAACCACAATATTCTCAATACTAGACACTTGAATGCGAAAAAATCGGACCAGTCTGGAAATTTATGTACTCTAAAGGTGAGTTTACAAGTCCACACATAGTCGATCGATGTCGACTGAACCGTACAACATAGATTCACCTCGTCGATTCTATTCTATTCAGAGTTCGTCTTCAGAACCACTGGCGGCTGGCTTCCTCTCTTCTACTTCTATCTTGCCCTCCTTTCCTCTTTGAGTTCGGGACGATAAAACCTTCGTTGTTACAGATCCCTCTATCAAATCTCAGTAATAGGTAATTAAAAATATGGTAAACCATCTTTCGACCATCCTGTAGGATTTTTTTTGTATTTTTTTATTATTATTATTTTAAATCTTTATCATATCAATAAGAATAAATTATCTTCTATCAGTTCCCATTACCCAAGAATGAACATGATGAAACCTTATTTGTCAATTGGAAGATTAATTAGTCTGCAAATATAGGTACAAGAAATTAAATATACATATGTAGGTATAGGTCGTAGGTACCTACACATGCTATTACCACCTATACAAGAGGTAGGTTATATGGACTCCATTATATTATTTGAGAATTTGACCACAATAATAGTATATATGAGTAGCCTACTGCTGAAGTAAAGGGACTTTTCAGTCCTAAGCGAGCAGTTAGCAGTATAAACGAGCGCATTCGCATTCCTATACCTACTTCCAACAGGAGTAAGAGAGAGAGAGAGAGAGGACCCCATTAAAAACTGAGGCGAAAAGAGAGAGAGGGAGAGAAAGAGAGAGAAAGGACAAAAAAAGTAATTTTCAAAAATACTTTTATATCCACCAGAGGCGAAGGGTTGGAGGGGGGGGGGAGGAGGAGAAAAAATCTATTTATCATAATTTTCCAATAAAAATATTACTGACCCTAATGTCCCCTGTAATAAAGCATCCAGAAGAAGCGATCGCATCGCGGATTTCGCGATTTTGTTCGCGGATTTGGCGATTATGTTCGCGGATTTGGCGATTATGTTCGCGGATTTCGCGATTATGTTCGCGGATTTGGCGATTATCGGATTTCGCGATTATGTTCGCGGATTTCGCGATTATGTTCGCGGATTTCGCGATTATGTTCGCGGATTTCGCGATTAAGTTCGGATTTGGCGAATATGTTCGCGGATTTCGTGATTATGTTCGCGGATTTGGCGATTATGTTCGCGGATTTCGCGATTTTGTTCGCGGATTTCGCGATTATGTTCGCGGATCTCGCGATTATGTTCGCGGATTTGGTGATTTTGTTCGCGATTATGTTCGCGGATTTCGCGATTATGTTCGCGGATTTCGCGATTATGTTCGCGGATTTCGCGATTGAGGGAACTGTAACTGGTAAGGTCTTATTGTCCCGAAATCGAAGAGAGAAGGAAGACAAGATAGAAGAAAGCCAGCTGTTCCGAGAACGAACATTATCCTTTCAGGATAAAATCCGCCCCGGGCGAGAACCGCTAACTAGGCTCTAGGCTGGCGCTAAGGTCTTTAGTGACGAGCGTTTTACCCTCCGTTCCATCTCCTGACATTAAACTCACCCAGCCAGAGAGAGAGAGAGAGAGAGAGAGAGAGAGACGGCAGGATGCGATGGTCACTCATCCGGAAACCATCCACGTGCAAGGCTGCTTAATTTCAAAGATCCATTTGAACCTAAAAACCTTTCAAATAATACAGAATAGAATAGATTAATTACACTTTGTTTATCCTGCCAGAATGAGACTGAAAAGTCCCTTTACTCCCGCGGTCTAAACAAATTAAATACAGTGAAAAGCCTTTGAAAATTTCTGAATTTAGGCCTACGCCACCGGTTATGAGGTGGGAGGGATCTCCAAACTTTTCTTCATCTTGCTGACACTTGAAAGTCACTGGCTTTTTTTCCTCTAATCTCTCTCTATCTCTCTCTCTCTCTCTCTCTCTACAAAGTCATTCATCTCTGTCGAAGACAGCCGGTAGCATCTCAACTTTATTACAAGGAGGGAGAGCAAGAGAAAGAGAGAGAGAGAGAGAGAGAGAGAGAGAGAGAGAGAGAGAGAGAACGAAAGAAAGAAAGAGAGAGAAAGGCATATCTACCACTTCTGATGATATTAAAAAAAAGCATTTCATATGCTACTATCTGAAGAAGAAAACATATCACGTATTGGCTGGGAGTGACATTTTAGCATTTTCACCTCGTATCTGCTTTCAAAGCCGAAAGCGATGTAAAAGAAAAAAAAAGTACAAGAAAAGTTTCGACCCTTTTACACCCTCTGCTCCTAGTCTAGTCTAGTCTAGTCTAGAATAAATATTTCCAAGGGTCGAAACATGTTGTACGAGTATAAAGCCCCTCTGGAAGTCCGAATAAGACTTGTTGAAAAGATTTTTAGATGTTAGGGGCCAGAAGCTGAGCTACCTACAATCCTACATGGGCAGAGTAAGGTCAGCGTAATATATTAAATCTTGATTCTATTCAAACTTAAATTCAAAGATATGTAGATAGAGCTAATTGCTGATATACTTATAGGTACAAATGCCTAGTCCAGAATGAGCACAATGTTTTTGTCCCTCGTATTCGAACGGCATTTTCCCCTCAAGGTTAGGGTTTGCCTTACCCCTCAGCCAATTTGGACTTGTTATGTGAAATCCACCGGAAGTTTTTGTCACCCCCGGTGTGAAAGCGACGAGGAAATGTGAGTTTTATTTTCCACAACTGACTGATGGTTGATATGCGACATGGCGGCTGGCGGCTGAGGAGTAATACTCCACTGGAGTATGGTTCTCACTATCATAAACTATGTACTTTCTCTGGGGCGTACCTATAATAACCTTTGATTAAAATTATGAACGCTATAAACCATCTAAATTCAAAATAGGTTCTCCATCCAAATTGAACTTATGACACGTCTGCAGCGTATAATATCTCTAGATTCTCTAGTAGCGCGGTCAAACTCTCTTGACTTGACGGGACGGATAGATACAGCGTTCCTTAATATGCCGAGGGGCGCGCGAACGTACGAAGAGACGCCTATATAACACGAAACAGAGATTTGAGCTTTTTGTAGTGGAAGGGAATTTTCGGGAGACCAAAAATGAACCCGTTCCGTGTAGGGACCCCAAATTTTCAAGATCGACGTGCATTGATGTCCTTAAGAAGTGTATGATTTCAAACATGTTTATGAGTTGATCAGTCAGTCGGTCCTTTTAGATATCAGTTTTAATTTAATCTATCAAGTTTCCATTTATTATTATTACAAATGAAACGGCTGCTACATAAGACGCATGTGGTCTGTGTCGTAGCATGCCCATCCCGTATTTGACCAAACATAACGGCGGTCTTCATCAAAGTGGAACCGAATATGATACGACTGTTTTCCGCCTTCTAAGAAGGTCATCTCGATGCGATCACAAGCGTACGATAAATCTTATCGTTCTTATCTCTCGGTCAAAGTCGCTATCTTCAATAGAATGGTATGCTATCTCTTTTATTACATGTTATCTGTTTTTCGACTTACTAATAAAATTTCTAAATATTTAAGTAGATAATGCACATAAATTTGAGATGAAAAAATAAAATAAATAAAAATAATACAAATTCTTTCTTCAGCGCCGTTTTCTTGCAATAATTCTTCGACAAATAGACATAATTTACTGGCGTATTATCTTGAAACTGTTTCTTTTATTATTTATTTCTATTTGGTCTTTGGATTTCAATGTGTAATTTTCTATTTTTCTATCTAATTGATCATGGAATTTAATTTCGTATGGGAGATTGGGAGTCTGTTTTTGTCTATTTTTTATCCGTTTTATGAGACCGTTCTTGTAAGGTATGAAATTACATACTTCGTTTTTGCTGCAATCATCCAAAAAGTCTAAATCCACATCTAAAGAGATTAAACAAATTGAACATGAAATAATACGGTATCGCCAGCCTAGTTAGCTTGGTTGGTAGCGCGTCTGCCTTGTGAAAACGGTCGCTTTCGATTCCCGCCCGGGGTGGATGTTATCCTGAACGGATAATGTTCGTTCCCGGAACGGCTGGCTTTGTCCTATCCTGTCTTCCTTCTCTCTTCGATTTCGGGACGATGAGACCTTGGCAGTTACAGTTCCCTCTATCCATCCTCTTCGAAAAACAGCACGGAGTTGGGGAGACTGCCTCTAATAATTCCCGGAAAGTGGGATAATGTTCGTTCCCGGAACGGCTGGCTTTGTCCTATCCTGTCTTCCTTCTCTCTTTGATTTCGGGACGATAAGACCTTGGCAGTTACAGTTCCCTCTATCCATCCTCTTCGAAAAACAGCACGGAGTTGGGGAGACTGCCTCTAATAATTCCCGGAAAGCAAGGTGAGGAAATGTCCGCATCAAACTATTGTATTGCATCGCAAGACAGCATCGGTGTAAGTCACGTCCTCACGAAGCGTGACAGCGTGACAGCCCAGTTTAATATCAAACCGAGTCACGTAGCAAGCATGAATCAAAACGTTGCAATACTAGTATACATGTATTGCCTCACCAGCCTTTGCGCCTGACGTATGTCGCCAAACCCTTGCCATGCACAATCATCACAATGTGACACAGGGTAACAGGGCCGTATGCAGGATTCTGTCGAGGGGAGGGAGGCCGAGGGTCCCAACACAAGAGGAGGGGGGGATTTTCCAAATTTTTGTAGTCTGGCCTAAAGTACAGGAGAGAAGTGAAGCTCGAGGGGGGGGGGATGCAGAAAACTCAATGATCATTTTAAAAAATAATTAAATAATATTATTAATTTATTATTATTAGTAATTAACTTGCTCCATTTTTACTTTCCTTGTTAATTTTCACTTTGATCTATTGAAAACAGATGGGTACTATGGCTAATAGACTAATAGGTAATAAAAGGTACTAAAGGTAAGTCCTAGAATAATAGTCAATAAATACGTAAAAGAAAATAGTCAATAAATAATTGGTAACAGCACAACATACTGATCCTGGCGAGACAGTTATTAACACGAACTAAAAAGCCGCAAATGTTGTACATTGTTGGCATTTCCATGTTGTTTTCAGCAGGGGGTCTTTTCCGGAGGTAAGTGGGTTTTAGAGAGAGAGAGAGAGAGAGAGAGAGAGAGAGAGAGAGAGAGAGAGAGAGAGAGAGAGAGAGAGAGAGAGAAGAGGAACAGCTGTTTTTGTTCTTCTCCTTCTTCTTTTTCTTTTTTTTTTTCTTCTTCTTTTATTTCCCTATCCTCGAGTTTTAAAGACAATAGGTATAACTCCTTTTGAACACCTAAAAACACAGAATTAACAACGACATTGAAGACAGATGTCCAAGTTGTGGCCAAGGACCAGCACATGATGTTAAGCATATAGTCAACTGCCCCGACAAGCCCACACCACTATAACACCCGTATTTATGAACAAAAATTCTGGCGCCAGCCTAGTTAGCTTAGTTGGTAGTGCGTTTGCCTTGTAAGCGCTATGCCGCGGGTTCGATTACCGCCCGGGGCGGATTTTATCCTGATGGGATAATGTTCGTTCTCGGAACGGCTGGCTTTCTCCTATCCTGTCCGAAAGTTTTTTCTTGCCCCTGAAAGTCTCTCTCTCTCTCTCTCTATCTCTCTCTCTCTTTCTTTCTCTCTCTCTCTTCCTCTTTCTTTCTCTCTCTCTTTCTCTTCCTTTCTTTCTCTATCATCTCTCTTACTCTCACTATACCTATCCATATATCTCTCCTCCTCCTCCTCTTCTTCTTCTTCTTCTTCTTCTTCTTCTTCTTCTTCTTCTTCTTCTTCTTCTTCTACTCCTCCTCCTCCTCCTCCTGCTCCTTCTCCTTTTTCTTCTACTTTTTTAATCTCTCTTTTTCCTATTTTTTTTTTTAGTTCTTTTTATAGTTTAGTGATAGTGCCATTAGGTATTATTAGGTCTACTTTATGTTGCATGCCTACAATATGGTAGGTACTTAGAACCTCTCAGAAAGTTTCTTGTTAAAGTTCCCAAGCTGAGGTAAGTAGGTACTTAGATAGGTATACCTACCTATTTGTATGTTTTGTATGTATTTTGTATGTACCTAGGTACTTGGAAATTCGGTACGTTGGGGATAGGATACAACTTTTAACTTCATAAAAAGTTAACTTTTTTTGTATTCCCTAGTGTTTTGTTTTATTTTGCCATGTTCTCTTTTAGTTAGTTTTTTTTTTTTCAAAATAAACTTTCAGCAGTTTTTGTTTTTTCTCTGGAACTTTCCAGAAAGAAAGAAGATTAATTAACATATTTATAATAATTAAGCAACCATTCAAATGTTAAAGAAAAGTTGTGGTTTTTATTGTGCTAATACTCCGCTTTGTCTTCCTCCTCGTCTCCTTCTTCTTTTTTTCTTCTTCTTCTTCTTCTTCTTCTTCGTCTTTCCTTCAGCTCAGCTGGAGCTGAAATTGTTTTGTGAATAAGAAACGTCTAATTATTCCAACAATGATTTTTACTCAGTGGCGTAGCGTCCATGTAGGGCGTGTATGGCGGCCATACACTCAAAATTTACTCAAATACCCTTAAATATTGACTTTAAATATGTATGAAGAAGCATGTGCATGACTTATGTAGTAATGTGCATGGTGATGGAAATTAGTGCCCTACACGCCTTACACTTGACTTTAGACCACGCTACGCCACTGTTTTTACTCATTATTTATATTCATTAGAAAATAGCTTTGAATTAATTTTTAACAATTTTTATATTCATTTATTCACATTGTGAAGTATTTGTCTACTACAGTTTAAACGAACGTGTTTCTAATACCTACCTATTGTTAGGTATGAAAAAAAATCACAGAAAAGACGTAAAAAAGAATTAAAAACGTAGAAAAAATGTACAGCGATTCAGATTTTCAGAGCACGACGGAAAGTAATGTGACAATTTGTCGATTTATATTCAATTCCAGCACTTTGTGGTGCGCTTTGATTAATATTATTTTATGATCATGACTTCATAAATATCAGGCTGTAGAAACCTGACCTAGGTGTCTACTTGAAGCTTGTACAATAATAATATAGGTACACGAGCAAAAATAAAAATAATAATATCTAGGTATTCAAATATTACAATACGATTTCCATTTAAATTGGTTACCACGAGAAAATTTGCTCCCCAGGAATTTCTTGGAGCTCTTCCCTCAGAAGGAAACCTCGAATCATTTTTTTATCTCTAAAAATACCTATATTGAAGAGTGAGTTAAACATTTTACACTAGTAAATAATATGTGCATAATGATCTACAAATCTACATAATTTTAATATTTATCGTCATTTTCACCATAGGCGGCGATAGGGGGGGGCTTGGGGGGCTTAAGCCCCCCCAC